>NC_037671.1:141967057-142131809 GCF_003255815.1 Theropithecus gelada | reverse complement strand
GCCAGGATGGTCTCGATCTCCTGACCTTGTGATCCGCCCGTCTCGGCCTCCCAAAGTGCTGGGATTACAGGCTTGAGCCACCGCGCCCGGCCTAAGATGTACTCTTTAATAAGAATGCAGCTTGCATTGTTATCTTTCCTGAATTTTCTGTATATTTTTCCTGAATTTTCTTTCATTAAAAAGCTTTCTTATCATCAGTTTGGACTCCTGGGTCCAAACAAAAGTTGGACCTTCAGATGAACATTGTAGATCAATCTGTATTTTCACAAATCAGGTTCTAATTTGCCATTAAAGCAAGATATTATATGGAGGGCAGAAAATACTTTAAAACTTTAAGTACAGTTTAATATTTTTTGGTTGTGTAATTTAATAAAATATAAATTATTTTTCTTTTTCCAGCAAATTCTGCCCAGCTGGTTGTAGAGACGCTCTGCTCTACAGAGCAGAATGTACATAGACTAAGTACATATGCTAGGTAATATGTACCCGTGTACATAGGCTAGGTAATACGGCTTTCCAATATTTACATTTCAGTGAGACTTAGACTTCAAAATAGCTAAAAAATAAAGACATAAATTGTACCATCTCTTCAAAAGGGAATTTTCAAAAGTCAGGTTCAATAAATGTGAATTTTAAAAATCAATACCAGCCAGGCACGGTGGCTCACGCCTGTAATCCCAGCACTTTGGGAGGCCGAGGCAGGCAGATCACAAGGTCAGGAGATCGAGACCATCCTGGCTAACATGGTGAAACCCCGTCTCTACTAAAAATACAAAAAATTAACTGGGCATGGTGGCGGACGCCTGTAGTCCCAGCTACTGGGGAGACCAAGGCAGGAGAATGACGTGAACCCAGGAGGTGGAGTGCGCAGTGAGCCAAGATCACACCACTGCACTCCAGCCTGGGCGACAGAGCTAGACTCCGTCTCAAAAAACAAACAAACAAACAAACAAAAAATACAACGAGCTTCCCTAATGAATTTTACTTGATACTAAGACATTCAGCTATCCCTGACAAATGGTTTTAATTAGTAAATTATCTTAAACAAAATATACTTAAACAGAATAATGTAAATGTAACAATTCTTTAGGAAAGGGAATGCAATGGCCAGCTGAAGAGAATACCTGCATGGCTCAGGCAATTGGAGGTGGATGGCATCATCTACAATAAACATCTCTGAAGCTCACTAAGCCATAAATGATGGCCAAATAGATCAGTGTGAACTAAGGCTAAACAACTTTCAAGCAACTATCAAATCATCCCAGCATTTTCTTAACTCTTCCTTTAGGAAAAATCAACTTGTATTAAAATAGTGTTGACAATGTTTTAAAAGGAAGTGTAACAAAAAAGTAAACATTTTAGATTGCATTTAATAAAACATGAACCAAAACCAGTAAGGTAGAATAAAGCACATGTGTAAAAATGTTGGTGGAATGGTAGCAAAATGTTAAATTATCAAATATATGCCTCTTTCCATAATATGAGTTATTTCTGTGCTGTTATAGTCCTAATTACCATATCAACAATGTTTTCTTCATAAAACGTGTATTCTTTATAGAGATGTTGGAAACAATAAAAAAAAAAATTCACTCATGTTGTCACTACCCAGAGATAATCACTTGCCATTATGATGTATTTCCTTCTGGCTTTTTCTGGGTGTGTACAAGAGGCCCAGTTTCTCCCCTTCTCCTCCTAAACTGCAGCGCACTACATGTTTACTGTCTCTATTTTACAGTACTTCTTGAACATTCTGGGGAGAGGAGAACTGCTGAAACAAATTAATTAAGTGATGTGTTCTGCTTAAAAACAGATGGTTTAGTTAGCAGGCTGGGGAGAAGGTGCCAAAAGAAAAACTGTTCTGGGGGCAGGTGAGGCAGATTGTAAGAGAAGCCCATATTCCTTCACTGGCATTGGAAACATACACCAATTTGGATGCCTAAATTTGTCAGTAGGAGACAGAACTACCTAATCTCAAAAATTCAAAAAGGCCTTTAAAGTTTCCCCCTCACACCTCCTGACAGACCACCCCTGTCTCTACTCCACAGCAGCCTTCCCACACAAAGACAGTCTATCCCTGACAAATGGTTTTAACATCTACACCTGACATTTCCAGTGACTAGGAAATCACTGTTTCTCGAGACAGCCTATCCCATTTTGCATTGTTCAATTATTCCTTATATGCAGCTGAAATTGGCATCCCTATAACTTTTATCCATTGATTCCAGTTCTGTCTTTTGGAGTAACACAGAATAAGCCAATACCTTTTCTACAATAGCTCTGTAAGACAATATATTCTTCCCTGAGACAGGGTACCTACTTCTTCAACAGCTCCTCTAGTTATTTATTTTACATATTCTGTTATCCTGACCTACAGGATATGCTTTGATGTTGCAAAATTCTTCTGAAACGACTTGCTACAACTGAATACATTTCCCAAGATGAAGGCACTGTGGAGGCAGACTCCAAGATAACCCCCATTGACCCCCACTCCCTGTATCCCATCTTGTGGGATTCCTCTGAATCCCCCTGAGTGTGGATGGGAGCTGAGATTTTCTTCTAAGTCTATAAGAATATGGCAAAAGTGAGGGGATACCATTCCCATGATAACATCATATAAGAGTGTAATCTATCTTGCTAGGAGATGCCTTTGCTCAAAGACTCTCCCTTGTTTGCTTTGAGGATGCAAGTGGCCACGTTGGGAAGGTCTACATGGCAAGAACTGAGGATGGCCTCCAGGCAAAATCCAGGAAGAAACCGAGGCCCTCAATCCAATAATCCACAAGTAACTGAATGCTGTCAACACCACATGAGCTTAGAAGCAGATCCTTCCCCAGTTGAGCCTCCAATGAGATTGCAGCCCCAGCTGACACGTTTGTTGCACCCTTCTAAGACCCTGAAGCAGAGAACCCAGCTAAACCATGCCCAGTCTCCTAACCCACAGAAAATGAGATAATAAATATGTGCCACTTTAAGCCTCTAAGTTTATGGTAATATTATTATGCAGCAATAAGTATCTAATACATCCATGACATTGACATATACAAAAAGGCACTAATCCGAGTTCTTCGAAGAGAGTAGCTTTCGAAACACAAAATTTCCTTCCAGATAAAATCATTCTAAAAGCAAACAGTGCAAAATCAGTTGGTGAGTCAAACAGAAAACCTGTTTGCCAGCACTTAAGGATCATGTACTCCCATCTACCATGCAGGAAATCATTTACCTGTTATGCTAAAAAATATAGCTCTGTCAGGAGGTAAGATAAACATCCACAGTAAGAAAAAACTATGCTATTTCTCTTACTGTACATAATTCTTACATTTCTTGCATAGAACAGGAAAATAATAAATAAAACTTTCTTTTGCTGGGAAAAAAATGTCAACTTTTTATTTCTCTTAATTCCCTGTAGTCACTTAAGAATCCTTTGAGCCAAGTAAACCTTCAAACTGAAATAGTGTAAAACATTTTAAGAGTCAATTTGTAGGTCAAATAAGTATTCTGTGTCAATCTTGTAAATAAAAATATGGAAAAGTGGAACTAAAGGCAAAGTAACAACAAAATCTGCTGTTCAGAGGATCAGAATATGCTAAAAGAGAAAATTACAGTCAAACTTTTCCCCCACACCACAGAGGATTTATCAATCACCTGGAACAAGTAGATAAAGGTTATTTTCCCACAGGCATAAAAATACACGTTAATAACTTTAAGAACAGTTTCACAACCATAGGTTTTTGCTATAGATTTCTAATAACTTAAGGCACTTCTCAAAAGCTAGGCTATAAACCCAACTACTTCAAATAGCAATGTAAATTTTTAAATAAATCAGATACTAGATTTCCAGGACAGAAATCTGTAAATAGAAACAAGTGGAGGATTATGTATCTGAGATAGGACATGCAGGAACAATGTATTACTACATAACCCAGGCAGTCTTCCTGGACATAAGAACTTGGTTTGCAAAGAGAGAGGGGAATAAGAGCAGGGTGGATGGCTTCATTGGCCTCAGACACAATGTCACTATTCTATGATGTGAATATTCATGTCCTTTGCTCTATTACAGGTTGGAATGTTAAAGAAATAAACATTCCAACATACACATACAGTTGGAATGTTAAAGAAATAAACCATAACAAAAAGGATGCAAATCCATAACCTCTTACAAAAAGTGGATGGGATAATACTCTCAGATGGTAAAGGTTTGTTTTTCATTTCATTTATAATAAGCTTAGCTGGAAATGCTAGAAATAGGAATGAATGCATGGGTAACCTTGGTTTTTATACTTATTTCATTTATTCTCAGACAAGAGAGACTCATGCATCTATCTAGAGTTTGTTTTTGACTTTACTCAGTAATTAATTTACTCAGAGTAAAGCACTTACTCCTTTTAATTCATTCTCTGCCATTACCCTCAATTACTTACATCTCTATATCCATCTACCATATTCCCAGAAATGTCTCCTGCTACGTCTCTACAACCAGCTGGGCAGAATTTGCTGGAAAAAGAAAAATAAATAATTTATATTTTATTAAATTACACACAACCAAAAAATATTAACCTGTACTTAAAGTTTTAAAGTACTTTCTGCCCTCCATATAATATCTTGCATTAATGGCAAATTAGAAACCTGATCTGTGAAAATACAGATTGATCTACAATGTTCATCTGAAGGCAACTTTTACACAATAATTTCTTGTTTTATATAAGGATTCATCATAAAGTCTATTAAACAATGAGCTTCCCTAATGCATTTTACTTGATTCTAAGACGTCCAACAAATATTTTTCAGAAACAGAAACATTTCTAAACATTATATATAGTATAATCTTGTTTCTATAAGAAATGTTTAAAATATGTAACAATTTTGTTTTCTTTTTTTTTTTTTTTTTTTTTGAGACGGAGTCTCGCGCTGTGTCACCCAGGCTGGAGTGCAGTGGCGCGATCTCGGCTCACTGCAAGCTCCGCCTCCCAGGTTCAGGCCATTCTCCTGCCTCAGCCTCCGAGTAGCTGGGACTACAGGCGCCCGCCACCACGCCCGGCTAGTTTTTTGTATTTTTAGTAGAGACGGGGTTTCACCATGTTAGCCAGGATGGTCTCGATCTCCTGACCTCATGATCCGCCCGCCTCGGCCTCCCAAAGTGCTGGGATTACAGGCTTGAGCCACCGCGCCCGGCCTACAATTTTGTTTTCTATGGATAAAAAAGACAAAGAAGAATATCCCTAGATTCTCTCTGGCAGTAAGATTGTAAGGAGCTTTCACTTTCCATGTTATATATACTGTAATATTGCCATTATATTAGTACAGTCTGATAGAAATATAATGGGAGCCACACACACAAATTTAAATATTCAAGTAGTCATATTTTTAAAAAGTAAAAAGAAACATGCAAAATTAATAATATATTCTATTTAATCCAGCATGTTCAAATTTTATCATTTCTACATGTAATAAACAGAAATAAACACCAGTAAGATATTTTCTCTTTTTTTGATTTAACTTCCAAAATCTGGGGTGCATTTTATACAACACACCTCAATTTGCACTCACCACAGTTCAAGAGTTCATTAGCCACCTGTGGCTAGTGGCTACCACATTAGATGGTCTGGTCCACATTAGTTATGAAATACTTTTGCAATCAGAAAAAAAGTATATATTTTAAAATTAGGATTCCAAGGCTGGCGCACTGGCCCACGCCTGTAATCTCAGCACTTTGGGAGGCCAAGGCGGGTGGATAACCTGAGGTCAGGAGTTCAAGACCAGACTGGCCAACATGGTGAAACCCCGTTTCTACTAAAAATACAGAAAAACTAGCCGGTGTGGTGGCAGATGCTTGTAATCCCAGCTGCTTGGGAGGCTGAGGCAGAAGAATCACTTGAACCTGGGAGGCGGAGTTTGCAGTGAGACCAGATCACACCACTGTACTCTAGCCTGGGGACCAAGAGCAAAACTCAGTCTCAAAAAAAAAAAAAATTAGGATTCAATTTACTTAACAGTCATTTTTCAAGAAACTTTCCAGAAATATGTCATAGCATGTGGTGCAGCCGAAGGGTGTCAGTGCTAGGAGCAGAGAGGCCCAGTCTCCGGCACTACCTAGCAAGCAGTGGGACCCTGATACTGCATATAATCTCTCTTAGATTGTTTCTTCATCTCTAGTCCCTTCAAGTGTCAACATATCAACAAGATATGAAGAAAGTTATAAACATCTATAAAAAACACACAAAAAGGAAGCCAAAGTATTATAAGAATGTTGTCAGCTTTGAAGATGCATGCCATGTGCCCTTACTTCTATATATATACCACTTTACATAATGTTTACTTGGTTTGTTTAAAAAGAGTGTACCAGCCCAAACAGATTCCAGAACAGAAGTTGTTTTTATTTCATTTCCTCTCAGTGTCCTCTTGCTGACTTGGCAAATTATATATGTAACAAGTAATTATCAAAACTATCCAAATAAATATTCCATAATTTTTTCCCATTGACCTTTCGGAGTCCCTGCATTGCAGCAGTACTCGTGGAATTAAGAAATAAAAATAGTGAGAATTCCCATTACAGGGTAACAATTCCCTAGAGCCAATTCCCTTAGAATCAGCTGTATTTCAGAATTCAGAATTTCTTGGCTTCTAGAAAAGTGAAACAGTTCTAATGATGTATATGATGTAATACGCTGGTGGGGTCTGCAGACATTAATAAAAAACATTAAAAAACTTGTGTCAAATGCCTTAATAGTCATATTAAATAACATATGTAAAGATTAAATGGTCTCATGTTAACCTAGTCCAATTTGGCTGTCAAACTAATTTAAGGTCACAGTAATCAACAATCACCACCAAATGAGTCACAAAAGGCTTTCAAAACTTTCTACACTTCATAATTACAGATGAGCGCTTGTGGACCTGTATTAGTCACCAGGCCTTTTCTTTAATCTAAATACTAAAAAATGGCTGGGCTAAAGCTGAGATGTCTGGCACCATAATGCCACCTTGTAAGCTTGGATATATTCCCTTTCTTTAGGAGAACAGGAAATGACCATTTGATACCCAGAGGCCCTATCACCAGCTGGGACTGTAGAGGTAGAGCTAGAATAGATAATATTGGCATATGTGTATACTGGATGAACAGTAACTTTAAAAGCAACATTTAATTATTGCTCATTTTCATTATTCCCCCTATTAGACTTAATATTAGTTAACACTAGAGTTGTTTCTGCACATAAAATCATCTCATTCATTAGAATGTCCAAATGTCTGAGATAGGACTATGGGCTCTTAAGCCTGACTCCCTGGCTACACTTATGAGGCATGTAGCCCTCAGCAAGTCTTAATTGGTTTGTACCTTGTTTTTTAGGATGTAACAGAACCTTCCTTGCAGACATGTTGAAATGTTCACAAGAGCTACTTACTCTGTGCTAAGTGCAGAGAGCTATACTGGGCACTAGGAAAGCACTCTAGAGAGTCACAGGTGGGGGCCATGCTTCACACCTGTAATTCCAGCACTTTGGGAAGCTGAGTCCAGAAGTCAGAGATCAGCTTGGACAATATAGAAAGACACCCATTTCTTAAAAAATTTAAAAATCAGCCAGCTATGATGGTGCACACCTGTTGTCCCAGCCACTTGGGAGGCTGAGGCAGAAGCATACTTTGAGCCCTGGAGTTTGAGGCTGTAGGGAGCTATAATTGTACCACTGCACTCCAGCCTGGGCAAGAGAGCAAGACCCTGTCTTGGAAAAAAAAAAAAGTCAAAGTTTTTCTTAGTGTTGTTGACAATGATCTCTAGACAGTGGTTCTCCACTGGGGGCGATTCTGCCCACCATGACACATTTGGCAACGTCTGGAGACATTCTTGGTTATCACAACTGACATCTAGGACACAGAGGCCAGGGATGCTGCTAAATATCTAACAATGCGCAGGACAGCCCTGCAATATAAAGAATTATCTGACGCAAAATATCAACAGTGCCAAGGCTAAGAAATTCTGCTTTAGACTGTTTTACTTGATAGATAAGGAAATGTGCATCAAAGTGGCTAAGTAGTTTTTCAGGTTAAAGCTGGGTTGAGAATTTTCATCTTCTTATTTGCAGTAGGTTTTTCTCTAGTGGTAAAGACAAAATGCGCCTCCTCCCAAATGAAAGAATTGTAAAAGTCACTCCCAAATACCAGCCAGGAAAAAAAAATACAGTCTAGACTCAGTAATGATTCCCTGGCCCTATAGTGGAACTCAGGGGTCAGCAAACTATGGCCTGTGGACCAAATCCACCCTACTGATGTTTTTGTAAATACAGTTTTACTGAAACACAGCATGTCTGTTAGTGAATACATTGTCTGTGGCTGCTTTTTTTTTTGCTATAACAGCAACAGAGATTATATGAATAAATGCAACAGAGATTGTATGGCCTGGAAAACCTGAAATATTTATTATCTACCCCTTGACAGAAAATGTTTGCTGACTTCCTGCTATATAAGAAACTGTTTCAAATATTCCTCATTAGTTACAACATGAATGGTTAAAAAGAGCTTTAAGTACAAATGTATCTGGTTTAATGTGAAGGAAAACAAAATGTTCAGCAATACACAACTACGGCAACACAGTTAGGATACCTATATTTACCTGTATTCTGTCTTCAAATAATGGCTAGCTCGTTCCAAACACGTTATTAAATCTGTCATAAAGATAATTGCAATAGAATGAATAAAAACTAGGACACTCATGCTGCAAAGCTTTCTTTTAAAATAAAAGAGAGTTTTGAAAAAGCATTTATTCACTACATAGTTATCAGAATTTTCCTTTTAAAAATAAATACCGAGAATCACCATCTCCAGTATTTAATGAGTTCCTTTCATTTCTTTTTTCTGCCACCAATGATAGTTTTCCAACACAATCATCTAGTAAATGATAGCAGAATCTATAGCCAACAGGAAAAAAAACAACAACGCTCTTTAGTTGCTACCCACTATAGGCCTACAAAGACCGTATGTATAATGTCCCCTGGCAGGAAGAAAACAATTTCAAAAGCCCAACAGAGTTCATAGAGAAGGTTCCCACAAACATTTTAATTCAATAATTTAGCCAGTGGCATCTGGTGACAGAGAAGCAGACCTTTACCAAGAAAACCTCTAGCATGTAAGCTTTCATCAACCAGGACCGAGCATTTTAAAAAAGAAGGTGCTCTCTGGAGTAATTTACAGAATGAAACAAATATTCAGCAATAGAGGCTAAGATACAGTGGATCTCGATGCATTTAGATCAACATAGTATGGTTTCCAAAATATTCCACACTTACTGTAATAGTTCTTTGGGGGCAGTATATGGTGAACACTGGCCATGCAGACATCTGCTGTGATTAGTCAGAGCTGACTGGCTAAGAGGAAAATGAATGGCACACCTCATTCCCAGAGCCTTTCTGCCAGAGAAGACTGAGAGCAGAAACCTCTATGACCATAGGCAGACATGGTATGGGCTGCACAGTAATTACTCTGAAGCACAAGAGCCCAGGACAGGAGCCCATGCTTCTCTCTCTCACCAGTGTTCGTGTTTCCCTTCCCTTCTCTCCCATACAAGTTTCAGCTTTACAGTTATTACACTGTGTGACACTGACTTCCTCATCCTGCACACACTGTGCATGCCTCCTGTGCAGGTGTACTGGTGTGTGTTGGGGAGGGGCTCACTGGTGAAAAGGCTTGCCTCTGAGCTAGGAAGGAGGTTGGGGGAGGGCTCCAGAGAATAGTGAGGAGAGAAGATCAGGAGGGGAACACAAAGGTGTGCTACGTAAGGTTTTTAGGAAAAATGAGATGAATTCTATCCCATATAAGTCAACTGATCAATCAAACATGCTAATAAGCTTGTCCAACCCATGCCCCTTGGGTCACATGCAGCCCAGGATGGCCTTGGATGCAGCCCAACACAAATTCCTAAAGTTTCTTAAAACATAATTATAAAATTTTTTGCAATTTTTTTTTTTTAGCTCATCAGCTATTGTTAGTGTATTTTATGTGTGGTCCCAAGACAATTCTTCTTCTTCTAATGTGGCCCAGGGAAGCCAAAAGATTGGACACCCCTGTGCTACAACATGATTCAGTTCAGACCTAACCATTTACAAAGATACAATGTTCCTCTTCTCCCTCATATCTTAATTCTGCATCCCAGACCACAATTATGTCCAGGGATGGTGATAAGTAGCAAGAGGAATTCTTACACAGATAAGGTTTAGACATATGTGTTGATTCTTCCGTTATACCTGGATGGTCGCTACTCGCATAGGTGAGCAAAAAACCCCGGCCAGAAATATGGGATCCACTCTCAAAGCGGACGGTGACTTCACTTGTGTTCAACAGGAGTTCTCTGGGAACAGTCATACTTCCACAGTATGGACCTAAAAACAAAGCACACTTGTGGCACATTTCAAAATTTATACCAGCACAAATGATTAGTATATGGCATTTTTTTTTCCTTTAAAGGCCAAATTTACTAGACAATACATATGTATGATTATAATCTTTACCAACTGAAATTTAGCTTGACGCCCGGACTCATAATTTCTGACTGACTGTGAACTAAGCCAAGGGGAAAGTGACTTACTCTAGACAAGCAATAGGCTGGAACTAGTTAACTGTGAGCAACCCAAGAGATAGGTTTTGGTTTTTGTAAAAAGACAAAGGTTAAACACATTAGGTAGTAAAGAAAATTTTATTACAAAAACGTTATTTTAGGGGCCTCCTAAATTTGCTCAAATAAACTAAAAAAAAATCTTTTTTTTTCAGGGAAGTTTTAAAGTTAAAAGACTTGGCAAAGCATGGTAAGAATTTTATCAACATGCAGCATACACATTGATATTTCCTTTACAGTAACTTCTGGTTAACCGCCCAATTCATTTTGATTTATAAAACGTATACAAAAGCAGAATAACTTCTAAAGCGTTTTGAAATATTATAGTACAAATTATACAATTAAGGGTATAACGTTTCTAAAATAAGTTTCTTGAAAAGCAATAGGAACTCAATGAACTTTCAAAGGGCAAAATTACACTTGGAGCTTAAAATAACAAAAACTCTTCCTAAGACTACGCAAACTAAAGTTCAGCTTTTACATTGTCATTTTGAAAGTAACATATGTAGGACAATCTCTATGAAACAGGGATTAGCAAACAAACTCTGAAGAGAGGTATTATTTATTAACTTCTCTCAAAACAGTATGGAAATAGCGGCAACAACAATCATGATCAAGGAAGAAGAATAAAAGAAAAAGACAGCTCCAAGTCAATATGAATAAAACCTGGGTTATATTGACCAGAACCAATAGGGACAAAACTGCTTGATATGGTTTTGCTGTGTCCCCACCCAAATCTCATCTTGAATTCCCATGTGTTGTGGGAGGGACCTGGTGGGAGGTAATTGAATCATGGGGGAAGGTGTTTCACGTGCTGCTCTCATGATAGTGAATAAGTCTCATGAGATCTGATAGTTTTTAAAAAAGGAGGTCCCCTGCAGAAGCTCATTTCTCATCTGCCACCATGTGAGACGTGCCTTTTGCCTTCCACCATGATTTGAGGCTTCCCTAGCCATGTGGGACTGTAAGTCCAATTAAACCTTTCTTTTGTAAATTGCCCAGTCTCAAGTATGTCTTTATCAGCAGCACGAAAACAGACTAATACAGTTAAGTTGGTGCCAGTAGAGTGGGGCGCTGCTGAAAAGATACCCAAAGATGTGGAAGTGACTTTGGAACTGGGTTAACAGGCAGAGGTTGGAACAGTTGGAGGACTAAGAAGACGGGAAAATGTGGAACTTCCTAGAGGTCTGTTGAATGGCTTTGCCCAAAATGCTGACAGCAATATGGACAATAATGCCCAGGCTGAGGTGGTGTCAGATGGAAATGAAGAACTTGTTGGGAACTGGAGCAAAGGTGACTCTTGTTCTGTTTTAGCAAAGAGACTGGTGGCATTTTGACCCCGCCCTAGAGATTTGTGTAACTTTGAACTTGACAGAGATGATTTAGGGTATCATGTGGAAAACATTTCTAAATAGGAAAGCATTCATGAGGTAACTTGGGTGCTGTTAAAGGCATTCAGTTTTATAAGGGAAGCAGAGCATAAAAGTTCAGAAAATTTGCAACCTGACAGTGCAATAGAAAAGAAAATCCCATTTTCTGAGGAGCAATTCAAGCCAGCTGCAGAAATTTACATAAGTAATGAAGAACCCAAATGTTAATCCCCAAGACAATGAGGAAAATGTCTCCAGGGCATGTCAGAGGTCTTCAGGGCAACCTTTCCCATCACAGACCCAGAGACCTAGGAGAAAAAGTGGTTTCCTGGACCAGGCCTAGGGTCCCTGTGCTGTGTGCAGCCTAGAACTTGGTGTCTTGTGTCTCAGCTGCTCCAGCTATGGCTGGAAGGGGACAACGCAGAACTCGGGCCACGACTTCAGAGGGTGCAAGCCCCAAGCTTTGGCAGCTTCCGTGTGGTGTTGAGCTTGTGGGTGCATGGAAATCAAGAATTGGGGTTTGGGAACCTCCACCTAGATTTCAGAAGACATATGGAAATGCCTGGATGCCCAGGCAGATGTTTGCTGCAGGGGCCCTCATAGAGAACCTCTGCTTGGGTAGTGCAGAAGGGAAATGTGGGGTCAGAGCCCCCACACAGAGTACCTACTGGGGCACCATCCAGTGGAGCTGTGAGAAGGGGGCCACCAGACCCCAGAATGGTAGATCTATTGCACCGGAAAAAGCTGCAGACACTCAACACCAGCCTGTGAAAGCACTGGGGAGGGAGGCTGCACCCTGCAAAGCCACAAGGGCAGAGCTGCCCAAGCATGGGAACACCTCTTGCCTCAGCGTGACCTGCATGTGAGACATGGAGTCAAAGGAGATCATTTTGGAGCTTTTAAGATTTGACTGCCCCACTGGATTTCAGACTTGCATGGGGCCTGCAGCCCCTTTGTTTTGGCTAATTTATCCCATTTGGAATGGCTGTGTTTACCTAATGCCAGTTTTCAAATCACATTTTTTGTATTAACCCACTAATACACCCCTCCCCAAATGGTGATGATGATAGTAATCTCTCCTTACATTTCTATGAGTTCTAATGAAAATGCCATTGAGTTCTAATGAAAATGCATTCCAATGAGTTCTAATGAAAATGCCAGTTCCCCCAATGTATCTAGGAAGTAACTAACTTGCTTTTGATTTTACAGGCTCATAGGCAGAAGGGACTTGCCTTGTCTCAGATGAGATTTGGACTGCAGACTTTTGAGTTAATGCTGAAATGAGTTAAGACTTTGGGGGACTGTTGGGAAGGCATAATTGGTTCTGAAATATGAGGACATAAGACTTGGGAGAGGCCAGGGTCAAAATGATATGGTTTGGGTGTCCCCACCCAAATCTCAGCTTGAATTCCCATGTGTTGTGGGAGGGTCCTGGTGGGAGGTAACTGAATCATGGAGGAAGGTCTTTCCCATGCTGTTCTCACGAAAGCGAATAAGTCTCACGAGATCTGATGGTTTTTAAAAAAGGAGTTCCTCTGCACAAGCTCTTTTCTCTTGTCTGCCACCAGGTGAGACGTGCCTTTTGCCTTCCACGATTTGAGGCTTCCCCAGCCACGTGGAACTGTAAGTTCAATTAAACCTTTCTTTTGTAAATTGCCCAGTCTCAAGTATGTCTTTATCAGCAGCATGAAAATGGACTAATACACTTGCTAAAGAGTCAGAAGATCATTACACAACTAAGCATTGCCCTCCTGGTATAAAGGATCCAATTTCTCTCTGTTCCAAGTTTCACATTCTGAAGATATGATAGAATAAGAAAGAAATGCTATATGCTTGACCTCACATGCCAAATTTCTAGCATTTCCTATTACTAAATTATAGTGAAATCTAAATAAAAACGTTCACTTCCCTTTAGAAGCATTCATCATATGTAATTACTTACATGAGTTAATACTTTCAAATTACTTAGAATAGTACCTAGCACATAGTAAGAGTTATATGTGCTTATTAAATAAATGAATATATTAAAAAATAAGTAATACCTATTTTCTCTTTAGACTATGTTCCATAGTACAAGGAACTTTTATATCCATCCCTTTATCTCCAACAGACTGTATAGTACCTGGCAGGTGACAGCCTCCCAAAAACTGTTTGAATTGAATAGAAATGCTCTTTTTACAACAGTTTCTAAAAGCCAAATTCAACTAACAGATTCGTAAAATATTTTTAATCTTGTCACTTTGAAATACTATGCAGAAGTCAGGAAGAGAAGTGTAAAGAAGCAAGAAAAAAAAAATTCGTGTAATGAATAATATGGATTTTTATAAACTTTAGTCTTGCTCACAAGCACAGCAGATAGGCAATTCAGACTAAATAAGTAGAATGATAAACATTTTTGCAAAGTTAAGGTGAGTCAGACAGCTATACTTGACTTTTCCAACTTACTCTGTTTGTTTTAGATATGTTTGAAATTCCTCTGTTCTTTGCACAGATATGAGGGGTGAAGATACTTGCTTTGTAAACCTAAGGATGAATATTATGAACTGTAACTTGTTGCTTTTAATAAGTTAGAATATTTTCAAATCACATTTTTTATATTAACCCACTAATACACCCCTCCCCAAATGGTGATGATGATAGTAATCTCTCCTTACATTTCCATAGCATTCCAATGAGTTCTAATGAAAACTGTAGGTGGCCAGGTACGGTGGCTCATGCCTGTAATCCCAGCACTCTGGGAGGCCAAGGTGGGCGGAGTCAGGAGATCAGGAGTTCAAGACCAGCCTGGTTAACATGGTAAAACCCCATCTTTACTAAAAATACAAAAAAATATTAGCCGAGCATGGTGGTGGGTGCCTGTAATCCCAGCTACTCTGGAGGCTGAAGCAGGAGAATTGCTTGAAACTGGGGGGGGTGGAGGTTGCAGTGAGCCACAATCCCACCACTGCAGTCTAGTTTGGGTGACAGAGCAAGACTGCATCTCAAAAAAAAAAAAAAAACCCACAAAACACAAACTGTAAGGTAAGCAAGTCTAAATTGATTATCAGCGAGAACTTGTTTAGATTTTTTTTTTTTTTTTAGATTTCAGGAAACAGTTGAAAGGAAAAGTTGCAAAAAGTATACATATTTTACACAAATAAGAGTGTATACCACCACACTAAGTTGTGCAATATATATGATTTCCTAGACCAAAAACATAAATATAGTAAAACTCTAATTTGGTTTCATCCTCCCAGTTATGATAAGCATGTAAATATTTCTGGAAGCAGATCAAAGAAGGAAAATGTAAACACATACCCCTTTAATTACCCTTACCACACAGACATCAATCCCTTTCATATTTTTATTACTGTGCTGCAAAATTGTAACTACATTCTAGAGGGGGTAGGAGATACCCTCTCTGTATAAATATCATCATTGAGAGGATATTTGTTTTTCTTTTTTCTTTTTTTTTTGAGACAGGGTCTTTCTCCTGTCACCCAGGTTGGAGTGCAGTGGCATGATCACGACTCCTCCTGGGCTCAAACAATCCTTCCACCTCAGCCTTCCAAGAAGTTGGATTACAGGTGTGTGCCACCACGTCCAGCTAATTTTTTGATTTTTTGTAGAGATGAGGTCTCACTATGTTGCCCGGGCTGGTCTCAAGTTCCTGGCCTTAAGCAATCCTCCCGTCTCAGCCTCCTCAAAGTGCTGGGATTATAGACATGGGACACAGTGCCTGGCCTGAAGAGTTATTTTGATCATTTCATCATGATTACAAACATCAGAATAGTGAGTTTTAATTCAGGGTGGGGGACAGGAGTTGAATACTGGCTGTAGTATTGCCTAGGGCAAAACATCCAAATTATTGCCTGCCTCAAGGTCTGACAGATGAAAATTCCTTTTCATAGACTAGAAGTTAACAATTACATTCCTAGAGTTAAAAGGCAAGAGAGAAAAATGGAAAAATATGATAGCAGTGAGGGGAAAAATAATTAATGGGAAACCACAGAAAGATCCTGGGAGTCTGTCCTAAGCAATGTCCTCGGTGTTCCGCCAGACTCCTTTAAGGATTATCTCTCGTCTTCTGAAAAGAAAATCTTTCTCGACTCACCCCTGCCCACGCGATATACTTCACTGTTGGTCCTCTCCAAAGGTCTCCTGATTTTTAAAAAGGATCTACACATATATTTAAATATTTACAAAGACAGTTTCATTGGAAATCCACATGAGAGCTCGGTGACTTCTAACTTTGATTGTGGTTATATTCTTGGGCTCAGGCAGTGTTTAGATTGGCAAACGTACTTCAGTTCAGTCAGACTGAAATCCAACCCCTCCCTAAAAATAGGACGCACAATTTTGCATGGATGTTTGCTTCAGAACCAGCAGTGCTATGTGTTTTATAGCACTTGGACTTGCCATCTAACTTCCTACATTCTCTCACTTCTATCTATCTGTCTGCATGGCAGGTTCCATCTTACTTTGCAGTCACAAATTCCCATCACACTGGGGCACAGCAGTTAATCAAGTAGGCAGAAAAATCAGGAAAAAAGAAAAACTTTTATCTTTTGTGGAATGTAACTGGCGGCGCTATATGTGGGAAGAACTATCAGAGATACCAAATGGAACAGCCCTGTGGCATTTGGCACCAGACATGAGGCTTCAGCAGACAATGGGCTGATTCCTTGGACAAAGGGAATAAAGGGCCAGGAACTATAGGAATTGCCTTCTTTGAGCACAGTAGGCCAGTTCCTCTCAGCATATTCCCTGTTTGGGGCTACTATTTCATTAGCAGCTGCAAGGGAAACCCTTTATCTTTCCATGTATGAATAAAAGAAAGCTGTCCTACAAGGAAGAATAAACTGTCTGCTACAAGCCAAGTCTGAAATCCTCTTGATTCTCTGGCAATCTGACAGTCTGTACAACAATGTATAGTACTTCTCTATTCTCCTGGACTGTGTGCCCAAAACTCTGGACATTACAAGGCAATGATGGTTTGGTTAAAAACTGTTCCAAGTCACTTCAGATGAGTATAAGGCTTTTATCTTAAAACTGATAAAACTAAATTATTGTTTTATCTAGAGAAGAGACATGTTTAAAAAACAGTATGTATGCCATTAGAGAAATAAAGAAACCTCTTTCTCTTAGTAGTATTATTTCTGATTTTTTTTTTTTTAACCACCATACTGTCAGTGGTAAAAACCACTGAGAGATCAAGTAAAAACCTACTCCTGAAAGATCTGTCATAAATCAACACCACCACCACCACAAAACCTCCAGAAAACCCTCGTTAACATTCTGGAGCATCATCTGACGCACACAATTCTTTCTTACGACAGATAAGAACATGCTTGATTGACCTAAGTGACCCTCCCTGGTAGTACATGTGGGTGGAGCCAGCCACATGGAATATTCCGCTGCCAGGAAAGTGGTATTCCTCGTGGCCCAGATCTGTGCTCAGAGGCGTGCTGATAAAACAATCTCCAGAAATGCTGAAGCTGCAAACACCACTAGATTTGTGTCCATTTTCGATGTGTTTCTCTGATGCCGTCAAATCGCAGATTTGTCCTTGCTTGCTAATTGCAGTAGGGTCATTGTACAAAATTACAGAATTGTCAAGGCCATTTTCTTTGAAAAGGAGAGAAATTAGCATAAAAAAGGGATATTCCTGGACTGTGCCATTAAAACCATAGTCACGTAACAGTAAGTGGTATCCCTGGAGAATTTTGGTCTCTCATTCCCGCACAAAAATCCGTGACAGATGATAAATGAACCAGGCGGCTTCTTAGACAAAGGTGCAGCTTTCCTTGGGGCTACAGGACCCAGGTCAAGAAGTGTGTCAACGCAGGGAGTTCACTACCCACTTAAGCCATTACTTCTCTCCCAATGAAGGATGGCAATTACTGAAACTGAATCACAGTGAGTCTCCAGGGAAGTATTTATGGGGAAAGAGGAGGAGGAACCCAATAGCGTTTTCTCCTTGAGGCTTATGGTTGTGTTAAAAAATACCTAGAGTAAAGCATTCTGGTTGATATAACATTTTATATGTTCAAGATTCTTTCTGAATTCTATCTTGGCATAAAAGGCAAAACAAAACAAAGATAAAGCAGTCCCTCTCAATAATTTCCACCAAAGTAGCCTCAACCATAGAGGAGGACGCACTTCTAGCGTGTTTGCAGCCCAAAACACTCTCTGTGAGCTGGAAATTTCTTTGAAGTCTATTTGTTTTATCTTTAAAAGCCATAAACATTTTTCATTCTACTTCATAATATGTCTCAGAGACATATAAACCATTTGTAAAACCGAGACTGTCAATCTTGGGCTTTTCCCTCCTTGGGATTTAAAAAACTTCAACAGATAAGATGTAATGAGTCGATCTTACTGCAATATGTCAGATAGGTATCATTCTAAAAAATGGCATGCAGAAACCTGTTGTGATTAGGAGTCTAAACACTTAGTATTATTTCCAACTATTCCTATTTCTCTCATTGCTAGTGTACCACAAACATTAACAGCTGACTTCACATCATTGTACTTGTAAGTCACTGACAAAGCTTAAAAAAGTAGTGATTGGAAGTGGAAGTACAGAAAATGGAGGAGAACAATTTTTGAACTTCCTGGTACAAATCATGATGCAGAACACAACCAATTTAACTGACTACAATTAGGATCCTATAGTAAAGGGTTTCTTTCTGTCACTGCCACCATGCCTCCTCTTAGCATTTTGACTAAGAAACATTTTTTGAACTTTAAACTTGTACTGGAACTCTATGTAAGTGATTTCTCAGACTCCCACTTTATTCTCCGGATACTCCTGTGGGGAGGCCTGGAGAAGTTTCCATTTCTTCCAGCAAGTGACGAACAAGAACTACAACTCAGGTCTTCTTAGGCACAAGCCGCAGATCGGATGGCTTTCAACACAAACACTGAATCGGATGGTGCAGTGCTTAAGAGCAGGGCCTCTGGGCATTTGAGCAGACTTGAATCCCAGGTCCCACTAAGTGATCTTATAAGCATGTTAGTTGGCCTTTTTTGAGCTTCAGTTTCCTTATGTGTAAAGGTTGGTAACAGGACCTGTCTCACAGGGCTGTTATAAGGGTTAAATGAGTTAGTAACGCTAAGGTGCTAAGCCCAGTGCATTGCACATAGTTGAATGCTCACTCACAGGCACCTTCCATATCATTACCTGGTCTTTTCCACATAATAAGCATAGTTTTAAAATTTTATGTAAACCAAAGCTTTCTTTAAATGCAGAGGGAATGTTTATAGAGGAATCTTAGTGTAAATTTCCCTACAGTGTGAATACTGACACTCCAATTTATCTTTTGTAAAAACCCAGATTTTTAAATATGTTTGCCAAAATCAAGCTACTTATAATCTCAGTCCTTGAACACTGACTGAGCCACTGCAATTGTAAGACTATGATAAATAATAGGTGAATAAAACAGGATGAATAAAATGTAATTCCTGGCTCAGGGCACCCTATATCTGACAGAGAAGCTACAATAATTATCCCAACCCGAAACTGATGCTCTACTGAAACTTTAGAAAGAGAACATGAGCACAGAAAAGGGACAAACTGATGAACATCAGAAAAGGTTCTAAGGCAGACAGCTCTGAATTTGAAACTTGAAGGGTTTACTTTTACATGTGTGTGTGGGTGTGTGTGTGGGGGGGTGTGTGTATTAGAAGGGACAGAAAAAGCAGGAAAAGAAGAAAAAGAGGGGGACATGGAAGGAATAACATCAATGACTGTAAAAATGTACTAGGCCATGAAACTGTATGATGCATTTGGGAAACGGCATGGAGATGAAGGACTCAGAAATGAGGCTAGAAATGAGAGTGAAGAAGAAAGCAAGACAATGCGTCAACGCTAAGCTAGCAAGTTTCTACAGACGTTGGGGCACAATTAACAATTTTTGAAATAAGGAAAGAAATTATTGCAACTGTATTTAATTACACAACATTAAATGGCCCAGAAGGAATTGAGACTGGTGAAAGCAGAGAGGAGAAAAATCAAGAGGTCCTTCAATGAGAAAGATATGCAAAGACGTACACTGGCAGTGGCAGTGAAGTAAATAAAATAGCCAAACTGAATATACTGTTGCTTGGAGAATATGTGTTCTCTGTTCATCTCATGAGACTGTAGAAAATCTGTTTATGGAGCTAGTTCTGGCTCAGTGAACCCTTGCCACCAGCTTGGCATGATTTGGGCAAACTCTTGGATTACCAGGAATCCACCAGGAGGAGTAGGGTAGGGTGTGCTGCTGGAGCTCAGCCTCTGTTTTGTGAACAGAGTGCTCAGGGTATTATGAGGGGAACAAGGGCCATCTTAGACAAACAATAAACAGTATGCAAGACAACTAAGGAGGAGGAAGAAGAAGAAGAGGGGGCTGGGAAGAGGGAGAGGAAGAGTAAAGTAGAGGGGCAGAGGATAGGGGAGGAGGAGGAGGAATAATAATGGCTAACGTTTACTTAGTGCTTACTATGTACCAGGTATCGTTCTTTAAAGTCATATATAAGTGTGCCAGTCAACTATGTGTGGTAGATACTATTATTTTGTCCACTTTATTTTGAGACAGTGTCTCTGTCTGTCACTCAGGTTGGAGTGTAGTGGCACGATCATGGCTCACTGTAGCCTGGATCGCCTGAATTCAAGTGATCCTCTTGCCTCAACCTCCCAAGTAGCTGGGACTACGGGCATGCACCACCATGCCTAGCTAATCTTTGTATTTTTCATAGAGACAGGCGATTGCCATATTGTCCAGTCTAGCCTCAAACTCCTAAGCTCAAGTGATTCATCCGCCTCAGCCTCTCAAAGTGCTGAGATTACAGGCATGAGACGTCGCATCTGGCCTGCTAATTTTAAATATGAGGGAATAGAGACACAGAAAGGTTAAATAATTTGCTCAAGGTCAAACAATTTAGAAATAAGCAGTAAAGGCCAGGCGTGGTGGCTCACACCCGTGAGTAGGCAGGAATTTGAGGCAAGGGAGTCCAATTACAGAGTTTGTGCTCCTAAACACAAGTGTAATATCGAGGCAGCAACAAAAATTTCAATTCATTTTCAAGGCCAGCCTGGTTTTATTGATCCACACTGATCCAGGAGGGAAAGTCTAGAGTCTCCATCAGAACAAGCTCCTTTGAGACCCTGAGATGCCTATGAAGACTGGCCAGTGTCTGGTTCCTGTCAAGACTGCTCCAACAGCTCTTCAGGCAGTCCCCGAACCACCCCAAACTCCATCCAGTGTGGAGGTCACCTTTCAGGGGGAAACTCAGACTCAACCTTCTTGAAAGATCAGGAAAACAGAAATGACCTCCTCTGAGGTCCCTACCGGCAGTGGGGGCAAAAACAAACCTCTGAGCGAATATTCCAGTCTAAGTCCATTCTAGTCAGTAAGACTAGAAATAGAATTTACCCAGAGGGGAAGTCAAGGTTACAAGCTCACTAAAGGGCTGTAAAATTAAGAGTAGTATCTTCAGTATGAAGGCAAAGCCTTCCCTCTTCAGTCTTCTAAATAAATACAACATTATATATTTAATATTTTAAATCTGTGTATATTAGTGTGACACAACGCCTGAATCAGCAGCTATTTTTCCTCAAAGTTTAAGATATTTCAGTGTTTTATATAACTAACCTTCTGTTATTTTACCACATATATGTAAAATGAGGGAGGGGGGAACTGAGAACAGGACCAAGGCAGTCATCTTAAATGTCTTATACAATATGTTTAAATTTAAAGAGATGTTCTTTAATAAACTACTTGTCTGAATCTTCAAATTCCAGGTTTCAAAGTGTGTTCAATCCTAGAACAGCCTGGGTAGGCTACCTTAATCAACTGTCTATTATCTTATGTGCCCAGATTTCTCCAAAATTGTCTTCTACAAAAAGGCAACACCTTATATTTGAGTCCTTTCAAAGTTTCATATGACATGGGCCTCTTTGAAGAACAAAGAACTCCTCCAGGAAGACACTTCAGCTTGAAATAACCTAAAAATCAATGCAGTTTTGATTGAAAAAAGAAGAGTCATGTAATCAAATAGTCAAGAGGGAAGCAAAGAAATTTAATGCAGATTTAGTTCTCATTCTTGAAGGGACACATGACCTCATAATTTCTAATGTTAGAAACTGTCATAAGCAAGCCTTTTAAAGATTTCTTTAAAAAGTAGTAGTATTATGTCTGCCCAGAATACATAATCTGAATTCAATCACGAGGAAACATCAAACCAACTGAATTGACAGACATTCTGTAAAATAACTGGTCAGTATTCTCAAAAGATAAAGGAAGACTGAGAAGTCAGGACAAGTAACTGCTTTATGATCCTGAATTGGACCACAGACTGGAAAACGGATATTAGCATTTTTTCAAAGGGAGTCTCAGTTACTTTGGTCTGTTAAAAACCTGGAATTCCCCTAGCTATAGTGAAAATGATGTCTACTAAGAAAAGCATGATACTTCTTAAAGATTTTTTTGTTTTGTTTTGGCCAGCATAATATTAATAGCACACATATCTTAGTGTCTTAATTCAGTCATAGGCATACAAGTACATTCTTCTAATGGATTCTTGAATCTGAAAGATCAGCCGTAATCATATGACAAACAGAAGAATAATCCCATTTTGTCTGTATTAGGAAACAGTGAGATCAAGTGCATATTTTGCTAGATTACTGTGAAAGTTGTTGTGGGTGTTTACACTTGTTTACAACGCATTTTTGCTAGCAAGAATGTGAATTATCAAAATACCCAAAGTATATAAACCAAATATTTAAAACAAAATTGACATGGTGGGGAACCATTAAACATTAACTGCATAATGATGAACACTATACAACTTTAGCATATTCACAATGGTTAGTGTCATCACAAGTATGTCCACTCTTGGCAGAGCTTGCAAACATTAATGCCAGGAAACATTATTCTTTTTCAAAACATTTACTCCACATTCAAATTCTGATAGTTTTAAGTTTTAAAATCCTTTGGCAGTGGGTTTTAACAATTAGTTGGTTAATAAAAAATATCGGGCAGGATAAACTAAAACGATTCTGCTGTTTCTGCCACACATATAATCATTAGAAGCCATCATATTTTGGAATTAAAGGTGGTATTCCATAACACGCCTTCTCTCCCTGCTGAATTTCAGCAGACATTCCCCTCTCTCACTGGTTCAGGCAATATAGCTCTAGATCCTTGGGAGTCTGCAAGGGTACTAGGGCCCTGCTTCCGCAGCCATGCCAGATCCTGTGGCCACATCAGCTTGCAGAGGTGCCTCCCACCCTTCCACGCTTCCAGGAAGCTGGGCAACAGCTGCACAGGAATGTCCACTCTCTGAGCGCCAGCCACTGAAAGACAAAGCACTTCTGTCTCCTCCTCCTTCTGCATTCCTGGAGGATGTTCAAACAGACCAGGGGTTTATTTAACTAAGTTAAAATATAGGTCGGGTTAGTGTTTTTGGTCACCGGAAATCTTTAAAGTAGCCACAAAAGAGAGAAATTCTGAGCATCATTACATAGTTTATCTTAAGCACATCCTCAATCAAAAATACTACTGACTTCTTGTGTTTTAGACGAAATTGCCGCATAGTGTAATAATGGGCTAGTCCACCCGGGAAGGATGATAGTGCAATGTGGTTTTTTGGTGATGGTGAAACCAGGAGACAACAGCAGTGGGAGTAGGTGTCTTGCAGCCACAGAGACACAGATATAAATCTCTCTTTCACCCCAGTTGTACACTCTTGGGATCTTGGGCATGTTAACCTAATCACACTGTGCCTCAGTTTCCCTATCTGTGGAAGGCATTGATTATTTACCTTGGAAGGTGGATTAGGGGATTCTAGACAATATATGTAAGAGCCAAGCAGGTGCCTGGCATACAATAGGCACTGAATATATTTATTTCTATAATGAGTATACATTTTATTTCCAAAAGACAAACATTCAATTTATATAGAAAAAAATTCAAGGAGAAAAATTACTTGGCTTTATTGCTATGAATGAATTGCAATTCATTATTCATTTTCTAGTGAGGCATCTAAGCTTGAAAGCTCAAGAATCTAGAAATGAGGAGGCAGATCATGATCACCTTGCAAGCTGGCTTGAGATATGTAGTTAATTCCATTATTTTCTGTCTTTTTTCTCTTATAATATAGAGATGGGGGTCTCACCATGTTACCCAGGCTAGATTGCTTGAACTCCTGAGCTCAAGCGATCATTCCTCCTAGGCCCCCCAGCGTTAGGATTACAGGCATAAGCCACCGCCCCTGACCTTTTCTGCCTTTGTGTATATTTATGAATATACCTCAAAGATGATGGAGGAAACTCCCTGGTGTGGGAAAGCCACATCCATTCTCCACATCCTGCTTTGGGAGGATTTGCTTCCCTTAGTTGCTCTCACTTCAGCCTCTGACGTGACAGTCTTATGCAACAGAATGATTCCTCCACTGTTATGTCAGCAGGTGGAATGAAATGCTCATCTTCCGGGCAAGGCAGATGCTTCCCCAAAGAGACCCGTGTGGAAAAGCTGCTTCCGGCCCTGCAGCACTTTGCATCACTTTTCACACTGCGTCTCTGACACTCACCCCCTCCTCAAAATCTGAAAGAAACCTCCTGGCTATTGAGGGACTCCCTGACAAATGCCTCCATAAGTTAACACACATTAGATTACCAGAGGTAATGGAACAATAAGTGTTCCCAGGGGCCTTCAGCATCCCTGGAAGTGTCATCCTGCCCATTTGAGTCAAACTACAGTTACAAAGTTACCAACAATTATATGGAAATTACCATCTTGACTCTGTCGGAGTAACTCAACCATCATTAAACAGACAATGTTCCTAGGGATTAAAAATCGATCTTAGATCTTTTTATCCCATGGGAGCTGGTTTAGATCTCTGAATTGTCACAAGGCTTGTCTGGGCTTCTAAACTGTAGGAAGAGGCAGCAGGAGTGAGGAAGCAACTCTGAGTGCAAAGATCAAGACAGGTGAGAAAGCTGTGAGTGTCTGAGAAATTATCAGTAGAGCTAGCAGGCAGACAGGATTTTACCTAAAACGTGTATCATTTTTAAAGTTGTGTGCACAGAGAATTTCACAAAATCTCTATACTCAAAAGAATGTATGCAAGATTTTGTTATCGTTTTCGAACTGCCCACTTTCCTTGGGCTTAGGATCAAAGGGTCATTGTGACTGTGATTTCAGGTTCCAGTGGGCTAACAGCACATCTCACAGCACAAAACACTAAATTTCAAAGGCTACTCAGGAAACTGAGCTTTGCACTTGCCATTTTCTTCCCCAGAAAACTCTGAACCCAGTCATACCTAAAGAGTCCATTCCCTTACCTCGTTTTGGGTCTCTGCTCAAATGTCCACTTACTGATGATGCCTCCCTACCATCCCATTGGAAGTGGCACAAAAACAAAGGCAGGCTCTACATCACCTTTGGATGCCTTCATTTTCGTTATTCCTTTTCTTTCTCACCATCTCTCATACTACAGATATATTTGCTTATTTTCTACCTTCCTCTCCCCGCAGATGCAAGTTTCATAAAGGAACTTTGTTTTTTCACTGTTACACTCCAGTTCCTGACACAGTACCTGAAACATAGTCACTCTTCTATTCAATAAATATTTGTCAAATGAATAATGAACTGTAGATGGTTTACCAAATGTCACGTATCTCCAATTCTCTCCCCAGCAGCACTGACACTCACTCAAAGGTTCTGAGACACACACAAGGTTCACATCTCCTTAGATGTCTTTTGCTGTTTCAGCTTAGGAAGTAAATGTATTCTTCTAAGTTCCCCCCAAGAGCTTACACAAGCAAGTTTCTCTTCTAATCTTCTCGGGATATACTGTTCATTAACAAACCACTTGCCCTTCTCTGCAAATATCGAAAATTTTGATGCTCAGAGAAACCCCGGTCTCTTTTCTTACCATATTGATCTGAAGAGCTGGTGAAGAGAAGATAGTCAGAAGCACAGGTCTGGGATTCGATATCCAAATCTCCCAACCTCAGAATCAGTCTTTTCCCCTTTGGTACTGTAATTGTCTTTTCGCAAACAGTGTGATTGGGGTAGGTCCCGGGATAATTCTTAGATGTCATTGTACCACTATCCTGATAAGTCACTAGGTGTCCACAGCCATCACCTGGTAAAGAAAAAAAGGCGGGGGGGAATAAAAGAAGAAAAGGTAATTAATTCTTACTGAGGACTGAGAGTCCAATACAATCTCCAAGCTACGTATTTTATTGTTTTGGGGGAGAAGGAAAACCAAAAAACAAAAAAGAAGATTGAATTATTAAAACAATATCTATTGTTATTTCATCTCTTGTTTTCCAGTTTTATCTTCTTGTTGATCAAAATGTTTCACATATTAGAATGGAAAGCCCTTAGGAAACAAATCATTTAATCATTATTTTTTTCTAATAATCTATTCACCCATCCAAACTTGCTCAGCAGGCCTTGCATGCATTTGCCAAGCCACTCCCAAAGTCGATGTCATATAATAATTTACAATGGAGAAAAAATATTATTCACTGTAGAAGGTGGTTGTGCTGATTAAATGAGATAAAGTACAGAAAATGCTCCTGTCAGAATCTGAAGCTTAAGCTGACATAACTCAGTTTAGCTGCAAGTTATTTAGCTGGGGACTGGGCCTAATAATCATTTGAAATGTATGTCGTAGTTAATGACAGTCACAGATTCTAAGGTTCCTCATAGACTTGGGATGTACAATCAGAAAATGTCAAGGATCTACTCTGTTGAGTGCTTTTCATAACCAGACATGGTGTTAAAAGCTGGGAACACAAAAGCAGCACTTGTTACCTCATAGAACTCAGAGTAAAATGGCAAATAGTCACACATTCAGATAACTGTAAGTCTAGGTGCTATGTGTTATATACATCAGGGGTCTAAACAAAATGCAAAGGAGAGAGGCAAGAAAGAATGTTTCAGCAAATTATCAGCATTTCATCAAAACAAGACATTATCTGAAGACTTTTCTGAATAGGGAAGTTCACCTATTAACCTACAAGTTGTTCTAGTTGATTAAAGTGACCAAGTCGGTCACACAACTATCTAAGGACATGCACAACTAGGTGGGCTGCAAGGAGAATGAGCATACGCTGCATTTAGGTTGCAAAATGCCTGTGGTTAGTATAGCTTCACGTTTCAAAGCAAAAATTTCTGGTCTCAGCTGGAGGGAGAGAGGCAGAAAGCCGCTGAAGTAGGAACTCTCAAAGGTAGTAAAATAAGACCTCTCCGTCCCAAAGTCTCTGATGGAGAAGCCTCAACTTGGGTATACTGGGAATCTGAGGACTTCAAAGCAGCCTTCTTCCCTCTCAGCATCTTCCCCAGTTAGAGCTGGATTCACCTGGAGTCTTCCTTTATTCCACTTCCTTCTTGCCTTGAGGTGTCAGGGCCAAATGGTAATAGAGGTTTATCAAAAAAAAAAAAAAAAAAAAAAATTAAAAACTCCAGAATCTACGTCACCTCAACAGCCAAGGCCTAGGGAAAGGATCTACCCATTATCCAGAAACTCCCACAAGATTCCTGGCAGCCCCGGAAAGGGGGCTGAATTGGGGAAGTAGAGTTGGCTTTAATGGATCAATGGGTTAAGGAGTGCCGGGGGGAAATTTAGACAGCCAAGATAAAACTACTATGCAGCCCTGAGATCTAGGCAGAATTAGTGAAATTTACACAGTAGGCAACAAGCACACATAGAATTTTTGGAGTAGGAAGATAACAAAAGAGGTATTAGAAAAAGATGATCAACCTGGCTGGACAATGCTACAGGAACTAGAATGGGGACAGAATCTGGATCAGAGGAGCAGTAGGCGGGCTAGCAACAGGGGTGGCTGGAACAGGAAGGAAGGGAACAGAAGACAGGGAAATTCTTGAGACAAAATCAACAGACTCAGGTTTTGGGGAATTATAGTGGGAAGGACAAGAGAAGAAAAAACACCAAGGCCTTGTTCAGTTCAGAAATGACTGGAACACTGAGGCCAATATAAACAGCAAAAAGAGTCCAGAGAGGGAGCAGGTTTAGGGATAAAGGTTGTAAGTCTGGTTAAGTGTGAGGTGACAGCTAAATTCCTTGGGCTCCCTGGCAGTTGGTAAACATAAAATTGCCAAGAATTAAATGAAAATGATACTAGAGAGAAGCATACTGTGCAGGAGCACACAGTGCACAGGGCTTTGATTTAAAATCTGAATTCTTTGTTGGCTTTAAAGGGCTTTAATAAAAAATACAATTATAGTTTCTCTTTAAAACTGAAGGACAAACTCTGAGTGGTGGCTCATGCCTGTAATCCCAGCATTTTGGGAGGCCAAGGTGGGCGAATCACCGGAAGTCAGGAGTTCGAGACCAGCCTGGCCAACATGGTGAAACCCTGTGTCTACTAAAAATACAAAAATTAGCCAGGCGTGGTAGTGCGAGCCTGTAATCTCAGCTACTTGGGAAGCTGAGGCTGGAGAATCGCTTGAACCCAGGAGGCAGAGGTTGCAGTGAGCTGAGATCATGCCACTGCACTCCAGCCTGGGTGACAGAGTGAGATTCCATCTCAACAACAACAACAACAAAAACTGAAAGACGTGGCAACCACATGATCGGCCATTCTCACAGGGCTAGTGATATAGTGGCTGTCCCTGAAAAGGAGCCAAACACCTTAGTTCTTCACCAGGTCCTTGTTACTTCTATTACCTGCCCTACCTTTGTAAGCATGTATTTTGAGCACCCCCATAAAGCAATCCTAGGGTAATTAGTACAAACGAATATGCATCTAAATATAAACACAACACAACCTCTCCAGGCCACCAAGAAATCTCCTGTTCAAATATTTAAATGTCACTTTTCTTAGGACTATGAAATTCTCCTTTCATAAAAGAAGAGAAAAACTTTTTTTTTTTCCAGAAAACACAGTTAAATAAAATAAGGAGCAATTATATGAATCAACCTACATGTGACTATCATATTCTAAATTTTATTTTTTTAAAGTAACATGTGTCAGCAAAGGAAAATCTTAGGGTGTCACTTTTTTCTTTGAGACAGAGTCTCGCTCTGTCGCCCAGGCTGGAGTGCAGTGGCCGGATCTCAGCTCACTGCGACCTCTGCCTCCTGGGTTCAAGCCATTCTCCTGCCTCAGCCTCCTGAGTAGCTGGGATTACAGGCGCCCGCCACCACGCCGGACTAATTTTTTGTATTTTTAGTAGAGACGGGGTTTCACTGTATTAGCCAGGATGGTCTCGATCTCCTGACCTCGTGATCCGCCCACCTCGGCCTCCCAAAGTGCTGGGATTACAGGTGTGAGTCACTGCACCCGGCCAGGGTATCACTTTTATTCAGCCCTGTAATTATATTTCTCTTCCACCACTTCCACTCTAAGGCCCAAGAGGAAACTTCTTTACCCAGCAATGCTGGCACAAGGCAGGCAAGTTCAAATCGTCAACATTTCCATCGTTACTTTGCCTGGGGATCTGTACTTCCTTGGGAAAATTTCTCTCTTCCATTAACTATCAGAACAAAACCCCATGAGTCTTTGTTCTGCCAAAGACCTGAATCGCAAAATAAGTGCTAAGTCCTAATTTATTAAAAAGCAAACTGTCATCAGAAGTTCTAATATCACTCTAACCTATGGAAGTAGACTATTTATGGAGTTTTCTGTGGCAAGACTAATATAATAAGTTTATTCCATGGGTATTAACCACATCAGGAATTTCCCACAGTTTGGGTGATTTCAAACGATTAGGTAGAAAGACACCAAAGGGTAAAATGAAAAACTGCTAGGGAGACAAAATGCCTACAATGTCATGTGTTGAAGAAGGGAGATGCATACACATGAAAACCAATGGAGAAGCATTATTTATTTACTTTTGAGATGGATTTTCGCTCTTGTTGCCCAGGCTGGAGTGCAATGGTGCAATCTCATCTCACCGCAACCTCCGCCTCCTAGGTTCAAGTGATTCTCCTGCCTCAGCCTCCTGAGTAGCTGGGATTACAGGCAGGCACCACCGTGCCCAGCTAATTATATTTTTAGTAGAGATGGGGAGAAGCATTATTCTTATGACCTCATTCTGACACTCAGGTAGCCTACCTCTCATAGCCTGACTCTCTAATTGACAATAACTGACAAAGAAGACAAAAGTTACTTAAAAATCTATTTGTTTATCTTCTTTGTCTTATGTCATATCCTGGTTGTGATATGGTATTGTAGTTTGCAAAGATGTTATAATTGAGGGAAACTGGGAAAAGGTATACAATATCTCTCTGTGTTAGTTCTTCCAATTGCATGTGATCTACAATGATCTGAAAATAAAAAGGCTAATTAAAGAATTGAAAAAAGAATGTAAATCAAGTTTGCCTGGCTGAGGATGGAAGTAAGGAGGCTTTTACTTTTTCTATTTTATACTTTTTTATACTCTTTGTATTTTGTTATCCTGTATGCTTTTTCTTTTCTTTTTTTTTTTTTTTTTGAGACAGGGTCTCATTCTGTTACCCAGGCTGGAATGCAGTGGCACAATCACTGCTCCCTGCACCCTCGACCTCTGGGGCTCAAGCAATCTTCCCACTTCAGCCTTCCAAGTAGCTGGAACTACAGGCGCACACCACCACACCCAGCTGATTGTTTTTTTTTTTTGGTAGAGACAGGGGCTACACTATGCTGCCCAGGCTGGTCTGGAACTCCTAGGCTCAAGCAATCCTCTCGCCTTGGCCTCCCAAAATGCTGGGATTACAGGTGTGTGCCACTGCACCTGGCCTAATTTTTTTTTTAATTAAAGCATTTAAACAGATCTGCAATAAAAAGATCTCTATGAAATACAGTTGACCTAGTTTCTTCAGGATTGAATTAAATGAAGAGGCACACATAAAGAAGTGTTTATTTTAGATTTAAAAGACACTTATGTGCCATAACAATTAAGTGAGACTTGCTTGAATCCTGATTTGAAAAACCAACCTTATAAAATCTTTTAAATAGATAATTGGGATATTAAATAATTTCAGATGATTATTAATTTTATTAGGTGAGATAGTAGTATCGAGGCTACATAAGAAAATGCCATTTTTTTGAGAGATGCCTACTGACATACGTAGGGCTGAAATGACATAAGGTCTGGGATTTGCCTTAAAACACCTGGAAAAAAAGGGGAGAAGCAGAATAAATGAAAAAATATGGAGAAATGTTGACGGTTGCTATAGCTGAATGATGAGGGCTCACGGTTCTAAGAATATTAAAATTAAAAATTAAAAGAAATATTAAATTAAAATATTAAAAATTAAAAGAAATAAAGATCCATCTTTAAGGGAAAAAAATAAAACCACGGTCTTATGACTAAACTCCAAGTAGGGTTGTGGGCAGTGACACAGTAAAGTGCCACCTATCTAACATCAAAATAGGGGGAACGGGCAATGAAAAGGGGAGGAGGAAGTTTTGCCATACGGAATCTGACCACTCTTCAAAGTGGCTACTACACAATGTTTATCTGTTCCTTCCTTTCGACTGTAATTTCTTGCCAAAGCACATGATGACTAAACTAAGTATCATTTCCTCCTCTTCTAGACTGAAAGCTCCTCTCGACTATAGAATACTTCCAGGGTGGTCTCTCTGTAATGGGCCTAAATCCTGGTGTCTGTTTGGAGCCACAGCTGGTTTGTGACACTGACCACCACTTCCTCAAAACAATGTACAAGAATAAAACTGATGTATGAAGCTTAGATTCTGGAAAAAGGTGCAAGTATTCATGAATATTTTAGAATTCCCAAAGTGATCTATGTATAGAATTTAAGTATACAGATTTTAATACTGAACATTTGGAAACAATCTAAATTAGAAAAGAACAGCCAAACTGATATCTCCAAGCAATGTGATGTTAAGGAAGTTACTCATGTTTTAGAAGAATATTTAACATAAAAACACTTTAAAACAGAATATATTGTACACGCATAGATATGTAATATTTAAAGTGTTTACTTCTATGGTATAAGTTTACAAGTGATTTTCATTTTATTTATACATTTATCTTCTGAATTTTCTATAATATGAATACATATAAAGCAGAAAAATAATAAAATTAAACCTACCAAATTCACCTAACATTCTTTGTAACACTAAAGGCTACTTTCAACATTAGCCTCATAATACAGATAGGAAGAAGTCTCGGACTGTCATTAAAATTTCAGGAAACAAACAACTAGGAACTTAGTATACTGTAGTTCTCACTTCAAGAAGTCCACAGTCAAGAGGAGAAACATATATTAACAAGTAAATTATTGAGACTAACTTGACATGTACAAATATAGAGATATGGACTCAATATCTATTCTCTAAATGCCTGAAATTAATGGATAGGTCTTTACCTTTTAGCCTTTAACATCCGCTATTCAGGGATTGTGGATATACATGCTACTTTCTAAATAAGCTTAGAACAAATCCTAGATGCCTGTATACACAAGCCAATCCTTTATTTAGTCTACTTTGATTCCATCCACTACGAAAGGAAAACAATAACTTCCCTAAAAAACTACTTCCCTTTGATAAGAAATCATGTTCCACTAAAAGAAAAGCAAAAAGTAAGATATACCTGGTATGGACTAAGTTCTGCAATACTAGAAAGCATGATTAGACTTTAAAAGAAAACTTGTAACTGAATTGTACTTCTTGGAGAATGATTTGGGTGGAGTAAAATGAATAGTGCAAATACACTTTTTAGATTGATTATTAACTAGTCCCTAGAGTAAGACAGAAAACTCAAGCTTTTTAAAAAAATTATTATTATGGCCTATAGTTAGAACAGATTTTTTTTATCACACCCCAAGTAATCACATATGCATACACATGCATAAACAATGAACAAAAATTAAATGATACAATTATTTTATTATATGTAATGCACTGTGATTATTTCCTATTCTATTAGGTTTCATTTTTGTTTTTGTTAAAGCATACTGGTTGTGCCTACTGAAGTGATTTCATCACCTATTAATGGGTCTCAACCTGCAACTTAGGAAAGAGTGCTCTAAAATATCACAAGAGTAAAACCATTTCTAGAAACATGATTTCATTAGTTGTATCCTTGCTCTTCTAATATTCAAGTTACAACAAGTCTCAACACATATACAATCATCCATGTGTGGGTGTGAGAAAATTTCTTCCCATGTCTAAGATCAAGTGAGCTCTTGATGACTACTATCTTTTCAACCACAAAGGAGAGCTTGCAGTTATTACAGAGTTTTGTCTGATGGTAGGGCAAACAGATTTTCCAAGGTATCATTAATTCCATTCTCAGCCTTAGAAACTTTGCTCTTCTTCAATTGTGCTTAGCTTTTTACCTTGCATGCTGTCAGAAGCAAAAGAAAAACAGGGGCAAAAGGGCCTCAGTTGCTATGTGAGGATGAACAAAGGCAAAACAGAACTTGTAATGAAAAAACCAAATAATTATTCAAAATATTTAGTTTTTCTGAAAGGAATAAAGATAATAATACTATGCTGAAAGAAGTTACAGCTATAGACTAGAAACACATGGCCATGTTTTATAAAACTGACAATCTCTTTCAACTTTATTCTCACCACATATAAAATAGATGCTAATGATATGACTAGTGATCTAATGAGGTTGATAATGCTGTTGACTCAGCAGATGAAACATTTGAAAGTAAAATAAAAGGAAACACAAGGAATCTGTCAAAAGTCTCTCCGTGGAAACTTTCAACATTCCTATCAGCTAAAAGTATCACTTAAAATAAATCAATCTGAATGTATGAAAATGAACCAAATCATTTCAAGAGGTCCTATCTATGATTCCTCTCTGATTCCCTAAATAATGTGGGATTACTTCCATCAGTGTCCAAAGACATCGATGATTACCATGTTAAAATATTTAAAAGATTCCTAATTTGCTGCCAATGGAAAAAAATCCCCAAATCTAGCCAATGCTATTCTTTAATGTGCTATATGTAAAATCAGTGAACACTGCAGTTCTTGGTCACTCTCCAGTCTTGAGACTTCTGCTGAAAAGCAAAAGATTAGTAGGAGGCTTGTGGATGTGGGGGAGGAGAGTTGACACACCTATCATTTCCTAATTCATAAATTATTTCCATATACTTGGGAGGTGACAGAGCATAACGGTTACAACCTGGATTCTGGCACAGCCCTGCCTAACACCGGTTTTGTGGCCTTGGGTGAGTCTTTTTACCTCTCTAAGGTAAAACTGAATTCCATCATCTGCAATATAAAGACAACAATAGTGCCCAATTTCATGAGCATTAAAAGGGAGAATGCTAATAAAAGCAAAGTATCAAGCAAAGAGGCAACCATATAGTAAAAGTTCAATACATTAACTGCTACTACTTTTATCTTAAAATTCTACACATTATTAAAGTATCAAAAATATTGCTTTGAATTAGTTGACTTTGTCCAAATGCCATTACCCATTGGCTGTATGATCCTAAGAAATCCCCCATCTAGTGTGTATCAATTTTCCTCATCTGTAAAATTACCAACCATAACTGGGTGTGGTGAAGATGAATGAGGCTGTGTGCGTGTGCTTTAATCGGCTGAGAAAGTCTAATTAGAATGCATTTCCCAGTATTTATCTAATGCCCACTTACTGCTATGTCAGCATGTCCTGAAGTAGACACTGTGGTATTAGTCTGGGCGGTTTACCAGGAGGTTATGCCCTCGCCCTCCTCAAAAGAGCTGCAAGGTCAGTAAGCTTGCAGAATCCCACCTTTTTCTTTACCACAGAACATCTCAAAGCCCTTAGAGTGCACAGTGAAGCTCTGATGCATGTTGCAGTTTACAGCATTTCCCAGAAAACTCTTTCCTCTTGGGGCATCTCCTGGGAGTAGTGTTCTGTGAGACATACTGGTGAACTCCTGGGTTAGACTCTCGCAAGTGGGACACACAGAGACGTCCTATGATAGGGCTTCTGGGATTAAAGATCTTATGTGGAGAAGTGGACTCTGGCCTCTGGAGTTCTAAAAATGGTACTGAAATTATATTATGTGACTCGATTCAAAAGCAAGACTTTTCCCACTGTTGTTGTTAAGTTATAATTGCTTTGTGGGCATCTACAACAAATTGGACACACTGGTTAAGAGAAGTTTCTTAATTTCAAAGACTTTTAAGGAAAAAAAACTTGTTTGTACAGCAAAACAATTCTAAGAGAACTGTTTTATCTCTGTTCAATAGATGCTTAGAATAAGGAAGTCAGAGAAAAGAGGCTGCTGACCTTTGTTACTAATGTCAGGATGCTGATGTAATATCCAAGCTGCCACTGCTTCAGCTGAAGGTAACTCAAGAAATCTTTCCTGCCACTAGAACACGCTATCTTTCTAACCTTGGTTTCATGTTAAATATGCATACTGCCAGTATTCAGATAAAGTATAATGCTGATATTGACTTTTCTCTATGGAGTCCAGAAAATCCAATATTACCATGTAAAGACAAAGTTAAACTGAGTTTTATAAATTAAAACTGTAAACATTTCTCCTTTGCACATAGACGTGAGTCTTCACTTTCACAGATAATAGTTTTTTAAAAATTGAGAGCCAAAAAGTTATTGGGAAAGGAAAAAAATAAAATGATGAAAGGGCCCTTACTAAAAACTAGCATTTACCAGAAATTCGTTGTAAAAAGTAGCAGATACAGTGTTCTAAGGACTTTATATTACCTTATTTAGCCTTCATGACAACCATATCTGATGATAGTTTTTAAAAATTGATTACAAATTATTTCACATATATATACACACACACACATATATATACAGATATACATATACAAAGAGTAATTTCACAAACATCAAAGTGTATACCCAGTAGCTTATAAGATAGGACATCTCCTATACAACAAAACTGAAGCCCACAATACCCTTTCTTCACCACACATCCCTCTTATTATCTCTATTATGTGTGTGAAGGAGTCAAGGCTCTGAGATGCAGAGTAACTCAGCCCATGTGGCTGGGCTGGGATCAGATCCTAACCTGAAACTAGTCTGACTTCAAAGACGATGGAATGGAATCACATGCTCTAAGGCCACTATTGCCTAAGTGGTGACAAAACTGAGGTAGCGATATTTAAGACATTGTCCAACCTCACATTACTGCTGAGCAGCATAACTGACATTTAGTTTTTTGTAGTCATACTCTTTTTGTCTCAAAATTAACATGAGAAAAACAGTCATGTTTAATTAGGAGGGTTTTTTTTTTTGTAAAAATGATGATATGAGAAGTTCTATCATCCCGTTTTTTTAATCATCGAAGTACTCTTTACTAGACTGTTAAGGGAAAGGTCTAATGAGAGGTGCCTATTTTACTTCCAACAAAAGTTGTTCACTTTGCTTAGCTCCTGAAAGATGCTTTGTAAAAGAAGGTGTCAGTGTATTGAAGTGCTGCTTCTCACACTTCAGTATGCAAACGAATCACCTGGGGATCTTGTCAAAATGCAGGGTCTGGAAATACTACATTTCCAAAAAGCTCTTATTAGTGACTATTCTATTGGATCCTGTAAGATATATTCTATTGCCATGAATATTTTTTAAAGTGAAAGAAAATCCTCAAGATAAAAGTTTTTATGGTTTAATTTTAATATCTATTCCTGCAATTGGAACACATCTGTATCTGATACTTATTTTCACTCCAGATTTCATTTATATGTCTAGGACAGACAACAATAAGTTCCAGGATCTATAGTTAAGCCAAAATGACATTTCTGAAACCTGGATAAAAGTGTCAATTCAGAAATTACTTGAGCATTCTGTGGAAAATAAACAAAGAAATAGGATGAGAAGGTTTGTGCAAGCGTAGGTTTATGCACCATATTCAGGGAACAAGCAATCAAGGTTTACTGACAAGAAAATAGCAAATCTCAGTAGGGAGACAGATGGTATCTTATCATACATCTAATAAGGTATGAAACATGAGAGAGAAAAAATAAATCTCATAAAACTCATATCACAGTCCAGTCCTGAAAATTGTACTACTTTTGCACATTCCATATTCTGCACTGCTGGATGTATTGCAATACTCTTAAGCAATGGTTAGCTGCCAGCTGGGACTTTTAAAAAATCTTAGTATTTCTATGGCAAATGTGATCACCTCTAAGAGAAACCAAAGACTGTGAATTTCAGGCTTAATTGCATAAGTAACCCCCTCAAACTGTGTTCCCCCATGACTTCTTTCCTAACTTTTTCTCCCCTGGATAGGAACATATGATGGGTATCCTTGGAGACAAAGGGCAGGAAACCATTTCAACGCATTTAGAATTGTAAGGTACGTGCCTGGGTTCCACTTCGGACACACAAAGTAAATGTGTCTTGGTAAATAATTGTTTCTCTGAATCTCAGTTCCCTCAACAGCTCTCAGAATTGTTGGGATTAAATTCGATGTAAAAAACATACAATGATTCAAAATACATATGAAGATAGAGGTTTAAAATTTGTCTATATGAAAAACCAGACTGGACAAGCAACAACAGTGATTGGATGCTTAAACCCTAGAGTGAATTGTTGATGGGGAAGTACTTTTATTGAGTAAGAAACTAACATTCCAAAAATTACTTGTAAGTCATAGAGAAATGGCAGTTTTATAATGGAGAGATCAATGTGTCACTTCTTAAAGTCACTGGTGATTCTGAGCATCACTAAAAGTGGAGCAATAATCACAATAATAATAATATATGCGTCCTATTGTGATACAATTAGAAGTACATAGCACCTTTGAGTACTTTTACCAAAAACACTTAGTCTGAATCTAATCAAGTCGTTAGGTCAGATTTCGGGCTTATACAGAAATACACGGATAATGCACCAAGTAAAAGATAAACTACTCTGAAGTGGTGAGTACACTGTAGGATGTGAGCTGTGTCACAGAACAACTGAACCTGGTTTCCTTGCAGGAAAAGAAAAAGTATGTGGGTGGGGGTCAGCAACAGATTAAAAGTGACTAAAGAGACATAATAACTAATATGTAGACCTTGTTTGGATCCTTGTTTGTACAAACCAGAGGTTAAAAGACATGTCTAGGACAGCTTGGGAAATGTGAATATGACTTGAGTATTAGATGATATTAAAGAACAACTATTAGTGTTCTTAGGTGTGCTCATAACATTGTGGCTATGCAAGGAAATATTTAGAGATTCAAATGAAATAGGAAAAAAGTCAAGAAATCCTTAATAAATTTTTAGTTTATTAACAGATTTTGGAGTCTCAAAAGACTTGTAGACCCTTCTGAGCCGGCAGCAACAGTAGGGACAGGGCCATTTCTCTGTCTGCAATAGGCCATCTCTTATTTTAGTCTCTTGGCAAAGCCCCGGAGCTTTCCAGGGATCCCAAAAAAATGGTGGGCAGGGTGGGGGCAAACTTTGGTTCATTTTATTCTCAAAATGAGCAGCCTCCATTCTAAAATCCTCAGAATGGAAGCATTCAATACATGAACCTCATGTTCTAGTGGTCCCATGGGTTATTAAGTCTCTACAAGTTTTCTCTTTTGGGCTGAAATCAACCACATTTTCATATGAGGTAAACTTTCTTTTGTGAAAAGCAATAAAAAGGCCGAATTAAATCCACTCAGCCATTTAAAAGTTAGGCAACAAAACGCACAGATGTTTATCTATTTTCCCTGTAGGAAAGTTTACGCCTTGGTAATTCAAATTTAACTGGACATCACACTTTTAATATCCTTTTGTCTTGTTTTCTGTCAGAAATAGTGAAATAAAGATTTTCTTTCCTTTGTTTTTCAAGAATACTGTGCTTCATAAAAATCATTTACACACCACCTTTAAGCACAGCCACTAAATGTGCTCAAATGCAAAAATGACGCTATATATATTATTAGTTTTCAAGGATTTTAATTTTGTGATGAAAGAAAATAAAGACTATTCTTTTTCAGTAAATGTAAACATGTTGAACACTGAATAAAAAGGCCACAATAGCAGTTATAATTTGAGTTTGAAGATGCTGACTATAAAAAGTAATGTGGGTCTCAACAAAGATAAACTCCAAATAGTCTAGCAATGAACAAGCCTGATCCATTCAAATGAAGAATCTCACCAAAGAAGGATAAAAAAATACACCTTAACTTTCTGACACTTAGTATATTTAAACTTATGTGCTTTTCTCAAATAAAGTATGAACAGGCAAATTATTTCTGACTCCCTTAGTAAGAAAGAGTTATTTGAATAACATAAAACAAAAACATTGACAAGACACATCGATTATAAGTTTGCCCAGACAAAAATTCCACCTTCCCATTATATATTTCTCAGTAGCAATAAATGACTTAGAAATAAGTTTTTGGTTTACTTCAAGGCAAATTCTAAAATAAATAAAAAGATGCAATTTTTCCAAGTAACAAAAACTTTCAATAAAACATAGGTTTAAAAAAGCAGAATATAAAAGCATACACAGACTAGGTAGCAGAGGGGGGAACCTAGGTATTAGTTTTATTGTTGTTCTTTATACCTTTATTTATAGTCTATAATTTTGTGTCTACATAATATTCAATAAAAACAATAGTAAATGTGTATGTACACACATGTATTTGCTATAGGGGTGTGTGTGTGTGTGTATTTACAAGAATATATAGAACCAAAACATGTCCTCAATGGTCCTATGTGTAACAGTTTCCAAGATTATGATATATCAGGACAATGTTATTTATTGACACCCTACTTTGTTTCACAACTACTCTGCTTCTGTTGTAAGCATTAGGGAAGATCATTGGGAAAGTAGGGAAGAAAGCTGCAATCTAAGAGAAATTTATTCTTTTTTGTTTTTTAAAAAAGAAGCTCAAGCACAGCTCTATTTTTAAAAGGGAGGCGGTATGGGGGTAACACAGAGCTACTTAAGCTGTTACCTTATTTCAGTATTATCCTTTGCAGCTTTTCCTACAAAAAGATCTACCTAGCCTAAAATTATTGTTGATACGGTTTGCATGTTCTGTCCCCTCCAGATCTCATGTTGGAATATGATCCCCAATGCTGGAGGTGGAGCCTGGTGAGAGGTATTGGATCATAGGGACAGATCCCTCATGAACGGCTTGGCACCATCCCCTTGGTGATGAGTGAGTTCTTGCTATTACTTCACACAAGAGCTGGATGGTTAAGAGCATCTCTCTTGCTCTGTTTCTCACTATGTGATGCACGCGCTTCTCCTTCTCCTTCTGTCATGATTGCAAGCTTCCTGAGGCCCTCACCAGAGGCCAACCACATGCTTATGCTATGCCTGTACAGCCTGCAGAAGCTTGAGCCAAATACACCTATTTTCTTTATAAATTTCCCAGCCTCAGATATTCTCTCATAGCAACACAGAACAGACTAATGCAATCATATATAATTATATACAAGACACAAGACATTTCTGCAAATATTAGGTGTATTACTACACAGCATGTAGCTCCTAAGGAAACAGCTAATGAGATTAATAAATCAAGTAGAAATGGCAGTAAACAGTAAAGTCATACACGACAATATGGCTTAACACAGTGCTGATGTCACAAATGCCTAGACACTGTCCCCAAATGATCTTTGAGGGGAAGTAGGCACCTGATGCCCTAAATGTGTAAGCATTAGCAGACCGTAGGGGACCCCTGGTCTAAATCAGGGGATCATTTGCTCCTCCCTCTAATCTCAAGACTGCCAGTCCCTCACTCATGGCAGTTTTCCTGCTGTTGCCTGTAAAAGGGTCTTTCTTGGAGATTCCCAGTTCTTTTCAGAATTGAATTTAGTTATTTTCTTTTTCCTTTTTCTTTTTGAGACAAGGTCTCACTCTGTTGCCCAGGCTGGAGTATGGTGGCACCATCACAGCTCACTGCAACAGCTGCCTCCCGGGCTCAAGGGATCCTCCCACCTCAGCTTCCGGAGTAGCTGGGACTACAGGCGTGTGCCACCACGCCTGGCAATTTTTTGTAGAGACAGCGGTTTTGCCATGTTTCCCAGGCTGGTCTGGAACTCCTGGACTCAAGTGATTTGTCCACCTCAGCCTCCTAAAGTTCTGGGATTACAGGAGTTAGCCGCCCCGCCCAGCCTAGTTATTTTCTTAAATACATGCACAGTGTTTCCTAACGCTCCACAATAGCCATATATACAATTTCTGTTTAAAATAACATAGTGAATATTATCCTCCTTTCAATTCTTTCAAATCTCAACCACAGCATTTATGCGCTGACTCAGGAACTAGTTATCTGGAGCCAGCTATGTGCCAGGCACCGTACTGAGTGCTAGTGGTGAAAGAAGAGGCTGAGATTCATCTCTGCTTTCATGGATCTTAGGGAATCCTGCAATGTTTATCCCCCAACCCCTGAAAACCCCTCCTCTTCAACTCCCACTGAAAGGCAAATTTGGCAGTTGGTTCTAGATTCAGCATACCAGGGCTCACAGTCACGACTCTATTTCCACATCGGGTAAGAAGTCATCACATGGGTTTGTTTTATTTTTCCCATAAATTAAGTCTCCCTCACCCAGTAAAGCAAACAACTATTTTTTTAATATACAAAGCAGACAATGAACATCTGGAAGATGACATCCACATGACTCCTCAGTTTGCAAAAAAGCAAAACTACTCCTCGGTCTAATGAAAAAAAACAATCTGAAATTCTGGCTATATTTTTCCCTTCACCCTCAATGCCAAATTTCTAATATGCCAGAATGAATTTCTCTATTTTACATACATACTTTCAGACTTTTACATTCAACGTTGGATTAGACATACAATTTCATTACTTTGCTGTGTCCAGGTTTTAATTTCTTTTCTTTTTTAATTTGAGACTGGGTCTTGCTCTGTCTCCCAGGCTGGAATACAGTGGCCCAATCTCAGCTCATTGCAACCACTGTCTCCCGGGCTCAAGAGATCCTCCCACCTCAGCATCCCAAGTAGCTGGGACCACACGACACCACCACACCTGGCTAGTTTTGTTCTATTTTCGCTAGAGATGGGTTTTCGCCATGTTGCTCAGGCTGGTCTCAAACTCCTGAGCTCAAGTCTGCCTCAACCTTCCAAAGTGCTGGGATTATAGGTGTGAGCCGCCTCCAGCCGGTTTTGCTTTCTTAACTAGAGTGAGGTTTGAGTCTTACAGGGCAGGAACTGTGTTTTCACTGCCTTCTCACCCCATCCTCACTAAGTCCCCATCGCCTATTGAGCCCCCAGTATGGTCACTGTTCAAGGCACAAAACTCCTCATGGACCTTATACTCTAGTAGGAGGAAGGCAGACAATTTAAAGTGTAAATTATACACTTTGTTGGAAAAGCGTAAGTGCTCCAGAGCAGTGGTCCCCAACCTTGTTGGCAACAGAGACCAGTTTCGTGAAGGACAATTTTTCCATTTATGGGGATGGGTTGGAGGGGGATGGTTTCAGGATGAAACTGCTCCACCTCAGATCATCAGGCATTAGATTCTCATAAGGAGCATGGCAACCTAGATGCCTCAAACACGCAGTTCACAATAGGGTTCAAGCTCCAATGAGAATCTAATGCCTGGCTGATCTGACAGGAGGCGAGCTCAGGTGGTAATGCTCCATCACCTGTTGCTCACGTCCTGCTGTGTGGCCCGGCTCCTAACGGGCCACTGACAGGCACCAGTCTGCGGCCCAGGGCTTAGGGATCCCTGCTCTAGATAAAACTGAAAGCTAAGAAGGGGAACATGGAGTTCTGGAAATGAAGAGAGGGTTTCAAGTGGTTAGGAAAGTTCTCCCTGAGATGGCAACATCTAAACAAACACTGAAGGAGGAGCAAGCTTTGTGGATATTTGTGGAATAAGACTATTCCAGGCAGAGAGAACAGCAAAGGTTCTGATGTAGAATGGTGCCTGTCATTTTGGAGAAATAACAAAACAAAAACAAAAACAAAAACAAAAACAAAACAAAAAAAATACGGCTAGAGGCCTGAGTATGGGGGAGCATTTCAGGGAATGAGGTCAGAGGGGCAGTGGAGGGGACAGAACAAAGAGGCCTCAATATTTGTCAAATCAATAGTAATAAACAGTAATGAATACTACGATAGCTAACATTTATTGATTTATTTATTTTAATAAAGAAAAATAACTAATTGCTCTAATATGTACAGAGTTGACTTCATGCTTTAAGACACACATAGAAATAGGTCTAAAACGCCATGGGATATATTTCCCAGAACGAATTTTTTTTTCTGCTTTAACACAACTAAAACCTTTGCTAAATGCTGCAATTAAATTAATGCCCCCATGTGTCTTAAAAATAAGACGTAATTCCTCATAAATGTCAGATGCCTTACTTGTTTCCAAGTTGTGGTTTTTTTAAATATGATTTTCAAGTCTGTGGCAGTTCTACAAGGCTAAAGGGTTCAAATTGTAACATGAAAAGTTAATAAAAGCCGTTTGGGACATTATTCAGAGTTCGAATTCTGCTTTAAACATATCATTTGATTTGTTTAATGAATTCTTTAACATAACCTCTTTCCTCTCTGAAATATTAATATATAACTTACTGTTTCTGAGTGTACAAATTATATCTACCAGAGCCAAAAGATATTGTACATATTGTTCTGCTGGCTTGTTCCCTTTTTTCTGCTGTATTTTCATTTAAAAGGCATCCTTACATACAGAAATAAGGATGCCAAGAGAGCTGGGCTTGATAAACAAAATTAATTAGTAGACGCAGCAGATGTACACCTTTATAAAGAATGTCAGTAGGCTCTTTATTACTTGGTTTCCACTAGTTAGGAAGTAATTTGAAAATATATCCTAAACACAAAGAGATTGTTCAGTTCAACTCAAGGAACACTGAGCACCTTTGTCAGATACTAGGAAGACAAAGACTATATAGTCGCAGTCTCTGCCCTCAGGATCTTAGAGTCTACAAGGCTGGCTGTCCAGATGAGACAAGAGAAGGGTAAGTGCACACACTGGTACAGAAGGTGACTGAATAAACTTGTGCTGACTTCTGAAAAAGCCACTCACCTAAAACATCATCTATCAGTTGATCCTATGTCTAACCCAAAATAAATGACAGATGATTTAACAGCAGACCTTCTAAATAACAAATTAAGAGTTGGGCAGAGGGTTTTGAAGAATTTTTAAGTATGCAAGATTTGAATCTATACTTAGAAGTTTCCTCAGAGGTCAAGCGCTCATTTTGATTCTTCATTTATATCACAAGGGGGAAAACTTTAGCTAATAACCATTTGCAAATCTTGTGGTGGACAGAGAAGCAGAGAGTTTTAGGTTGCAGAAATTCATTACACAAATGAAGGGTATTTTATGCTACAAAAATCTATGTCAGGGTAAATTTGGACTAAATCCAGACCTATGAATTTATACAAGTTGAATAAAAACTAATGATCAACTTAATGTCTTATTATCAAAGGTCAAAATTATGTGAAACAGTCTATGTAAATATGTACCTTTAGTTAAGTGGATCCAGAGGAACAGGGCCATAAGGAGCCGAAATAATCCCAAGCTCTGGCCACTAAACCCAAATGCCTGGGAGCTGGCTGGCTGCAAACAGCGGGAGGGGTGGACACTTTTTTAAAAATGTAATTCAAGAGAAACACCAGATAGGCAAACAGTTGCCCTACAAAGGACCCAGTATAGCTTTATGAGGTCATCAGACTCTGACACACAAAAATTTAATTAATTGTACTGATTAGGCTTATAAACATTGAGGTTAAATTATGGCATTTGTTTCCTAAAACCATACAATAAATAAAAGTCTAACACGAAATTGCTTGTAACACAGATGGTAGCATTTTATCACAACCCTAACATTATAAAATGTTTTCACGGTCTCATAGCTGATTAGAATCAGAATTACCTGAGGTAACTTTTTCCAAGTGTATATTCCCAAGCTTCACCCACTAGAATTTGATTCAAAATAAGGGGTGGGAACTTTACATCTCTAGGGAGATGCGTGATCAGATAGGTTGGGAAGCTTGGGAGAACCAAGAAGCACCAGGTTAAGCTGACTACAAAAACAATGAAACTGAAATGCAAAAATTGCTATTTTCTTCTCGCCAAAAACAGACAAAGCTGCTCTCTCCTAAACACTGAAAGCACTACTATCATTTATGACCACCATCCAATTAGATAGCCAAAAGTATATCTCAAGATCTAAAAATAGGAGTGCATGCTTAACTCCGTGAAAACTCAAAAAATAAGTGACCAAGTGCTAGTTGGGAAAATCACAGATGTGAGAAATATTCAAAAATAATATTCAAAAGTAACTGATATATCACTCAAGAAGTATCAGCACTGGAATTCCTAGATGTGTTTCAGTAAATGTCTCAAATCTAAGCTTTACTCTTTGTGTGTGATTGAATATCTGCTCCTTCACTGGTTCTTTTAACATCCTGAACATATAGGATGTTTCATGGAAACTCCAATGATACTATCTTCTTCCATCAGTCAACTGCAATAAAGTTTCAGATTTGAAGCCCAGTAAGAATCTAAGCAACTACATGCCTGTTGTCCCAGCACTTTGGGAGGCCCGGGTGGGCGGATCACTTGAGCTTAGGAGTTCAAAACCAGCCTGCGTAATATAGCTAAACCCTGTCTCTATAAAATATACAAAAATTAGCCAGGTGTGGTGGGATGCCCCTGTAGTCCCAGCCACTCAGGAGGCTGAGGCGGGAGGATGGCTTGAGCCCAGGAGGTTCAGGCTGCAGTGAGCTGAGATTGTGCCACTGCATTGCAGCCTGGGCGACAGAGTGAGACCCTGTCTCAAAAATAATAATAATGATAATAATTTTTAAAAAAGAATCTAAGCAATCACACTTGTTCCTAGAGAACTGCTCTCACAAAGTGCCCAGTTAACAGCCTGGATGACCATACAAAATTTAAAACTTTATTGGGAAAGATTAAGTGACAGCTTTGGCCAGATTAGTACAGGAACACACTGTTGGAACGATTCTCACAGACATATAGTATTAAAGGTGCACCTTCAAACAGTGAGTTGAGAAAAAAATAAAAATATTTAAAACATCCATTATAAAAGTCCTACGCATTTAACAAAATCTTACGTATTTGTTGTAATTTTACAGTCTGCCTAGTACTGTGCTACAGTACCAGACAAAATAACTTCAGGGTTTTAGGGATTTTGTTTTTTAAACAAACTGGTATGTCACATAAACTTAGGAACCACCACCACCATCTCGAGTATCAATGTTTCAGAATGGAGGCATAGTTCAGTGAAAAAAAAAAAAACGCCAGCACCGGTTTTAGTCTTGATTGTTGTTTCACCAGAAAGCACGGTGGCTGGGGGAGCTGTCAAAGTACTCCGGATAGACTCAGAGCCATTAAATAAGCTCAGGCATTTAGGGCCAGGAGCAAGGGAGGAGAGGAAACACTGAAACAACTCGGCAGAAAGCTGGCCCTTGCTATGAAAAAAAAAAAAAAAACCAAAAAACACTGATTAATGAGGATGAATGAAACAGGGACACCCAGGGCTGGTTAACGGGGTTGCTGCTTTAATCTGCTGGACAGACAGAGTGTAAACTCGGTTGTGGGTTAATTAGGTCTAACTCCAAGTCAAAGACCAGCTCCAGAGAAAAAGCAGCCTGGCTGAGAGTCTACCCGCTCAGATACACAGGAAGCCACAGGATTCCAACTTGCGGCGCCAGCAGGACACTCGGGAGGAGGTGGCAGCACCGCCTGCTCGCCCGCGTCCAAGGCCAACCTCGGCAAACGTGCCCCGGCCATTCCGCACGAGCCCAGAACACACACGCCAGGATTCCAACCCCGCGCGGGAGGAGCAGCGGCAGGGAGGGCAGGGCCCAGCGCCGGCAGAGGAGCGGCTTTGTCAAAAGGCGGCTGGAGAGAACCCGCCCTAAACACGGCTGTCCCCTAAGGCGACCCTCGGGGTCAGGTCACTTCTCACGGGGCCAGCAGAGTCAGGAAGTCTGGAAACTAAGTGAAATGGGCTGGGGGGCGGCGAAGAAAGTGCAGAGACGCCAGGTTGATTCTCTGGTTTGGGGGGAAGGAAGGAGTTTGGTGGGGGAGCGATACGTAATGCAGTAACCTACTTCGCCCCCAGCCCCGCGGGCAGAGCCGGACTCCGCGGATAGCAGGCAGCGAGCCCGACTTCCTCCCGCGCTCCGTCCCCCGAGGCCCGGCCCGGCCCGCCCCGCAGCCCGCAGCCCGCAGCCCGCCCCCGGGGCCCCGGGTCCCGCCGCCAGCCGGACGCTCTCCACTCACCCAGCTCCTCCGCCTGCAGCCGGAGCGGGGCGCAGACCGTGAGCAGCAGGGCCAGGAGGCCCGGCCCGGCAGCCCGCGCCAGCGCGCCGCCGCCGCGGGCGCCGGGCACCATGACCCCGCTGGGCGCCAGCTTGGCAGGCTCGGCCTCCCCTCGACGGACCCCGCGCCGCGGCTGCCGGGGCCGCGCCGCCTCCTCCGCGGCAGAGCGCGGCGCCGGGACGGGGCGCAGCCGCTGCCCCGCACCGAATCCCATTGGGGCGGCTTTGAGCCCAGCCCTGCGGGGGCGTCTCCCGCCCCGCCCCTCCCCTCCCCGCCCCGCACGTCGGCCCCCAGAGGAGGAAGTCGCGCTCCCAGGCAGTGACCTACGGCGAGGCCGGAGGCGAGCCAGGCGCCGCCCGCGCTCCCCTCCACGTATCTGGCGCTCCCTGCTGCGCTCCTTCCTTCCCCTCCTCCCCACCTGCACCAGTACACGTGAACCTGCTAGGCAGCAGGACACCTCGCCGCCGGACCCGCCCCTCGCCGCATGGTGCGCGGGGAGTCCTTCCTGGAGGGGCTGAGTCCGCGGCGGTGCCTTGGAAGGCTGCCCCCTCCAGGGTTTTGCCAGCCCGCGGGGATGGGCATGCCAAGGATAGCAACACCGAGGGACTCGAAATATTTTGATGATAGGATGATGACAGTGCCAAGTAGGACCTTCACTCATTCATTCATTCAAAAGTTACTCAGTTCAGCAGTGTGCTTGTCAGGAGCAGGGCTAAACCCATGTGGCACTTGCAGACGTTAAAAATAATCAGGCAAGTATTCAATGCAAATTGCAATCAGTGACATGAAGGGTGCTGTTGAAGCACATTTAGAGAGCTCTAATTAGATGGCGGGTAACGGGGGTGAGGGCGGGAATCAGCTAGGAAAGGCCTATGTGGCATCAAAGCTGAGATTAAAGCAGGAGCCAAAACAGACCAGTTGTGCAAAGAAGCTGGAGGAAAGGGCCAGGTGGCTGAAGCACGGTGAACAGGTGGATACACGGTCAGATGTAGAAGCTACTGTACAGAGTAGGGGCCAGGACGTGCAGTTAACAACCTCAAGGATGTTTAACTTGATCTTCGGAGCAGTGAGCAGCCACGGAAGGTTCAGAAGGGACAAGGACTCCACCCGGTGATCCTCTGAGGAGCTGCCTACCGAGAAGGGTTTGGGGAGGGCAGATTGGAGAGTGGAGAATTACAAGGTTATTACTGAGTAGTTGAATAGGGTGGTGGCTGTGGAAAGTGACAAGGACAGATTAAATATGCATTTTAAGGACTATCTCACGTCTCTGGTCCCCTGCAGTCCCCATTTACTTCCTCTGCGCACTGCCCTCACCTTCGCATCACCGCGCAGCACGCTGAAGGTTCACCTAGAGGTGCAGCGCAGGGAAGCAAGGAGGCGGAGAGGAAGAAACAGCCCCTCCAATGGCAAATACTGGCCCCTCGTGATGTTTGGATACCCTAGACAGACTCATTTCATACATGCGTTCCTTTTTTCCTCTTTCTTTTCTTTTTTTAACTAAATAAACAAGCTGATAAAATCTCAAATGAGATTGTCTTTGGGGCTTTGCTTTCTCTGAGGCAGCATATGTTAGGGGAAAGAACTTGGGCTTTAAAAATGGAGAGAATCAAACTGGGTATATTTGTGTATATTAAGTGTATACTGAATGTATATATTAAGTTCTATCATGTAGAGAAAGTACCTAACTGAATGTGTATAATAAGTTGTAGTATGTAAAGTACCTAATACATGGTAGGTTTTACCATTTTTTAATATAAAGTAAATTCACGCCCATAAGAATATTGAGTATTCTTACACTCAAAAACATAAAATGATACTTTGATACATTGAATCTCCTCCTAACTTCAGTTTACCCTTTTTTCTTGTTTCTCTTCTTTCTTTTTTGCTTTTTTCTTTTTTTTTCCCGAGACGGAGTCTTGCTGTGTCGCCCAGGCTGGAGTGCAGTGGCCGGATCTCAGCTCACTGCAATCTAAGTGAGTTTGGGCAGCTGCTTCCAGGCTCTAACAGGTTTGACACTGTGAGCTATGAATGAAGCAAAGACAATGGGGAGTATTGTTTGCCAGTGAGGAATTCATAATGTGAGGCAGGTGGGGTTTCAGGGGTCACCCCCCCTTTTTTTTTTAATCTCAGTCAATACCTTGATGGGAATGGAATTATCTGCTGTACACCTGAATCCTGAGCCAGATAAGGGGAAAGATTTAGAATCTGGTAACAAGAAACAGAAAGACCAGCCAGATCTTATTGGTTTCATCATGCCATTCCTTCCTTGAAATATAAAATCTCTAGTTAAGAAAATCATAATAAAGGAAAAATGTAAAAATACAACAGATTATCAAATATATATACCTGAGAGGTGTGTGTGTGTGTATACACACACATATATATATGTATGTATCGTTTTTAGAGAAAGGGCCTTACCATGTTGCCCAGCTGGAGTGCAGTGTCTATTCACAGGCCTGATCATAGTGCACTACAGCCTCCAACTCCTGAGCTCAATCCTGCTGCTTCAGCCTTCTGAGTAGCTGGAACTACTGTATATTTTTGTATACAATGAAATAAGCCTTGTTGAATTAACATACTTGTTTTAATCTTGAGAAGATTCCATTTTGATTTTTTTAAATGATGCATGATGGAATCCCAGAACCAAGTTCCATTAAGAAAAATTATACTTGTTAGGATCTATCTATAAACATTTCACATACTGAGATGGGAACTATCTCTACGGAAGTGTCTCTCATAGGTTATTTCACTTTTAACCCATCCCCCCCTTGCCATCCAGTCTTTATTTTGCATATCTTACTGCAATTTATGCTTACATTTGCCAGCTCTTCTGTAAAAATACATAACAGCTGGTCAGGAGCTGCCTTATTTTATATTATAAATTATGTGCTCTGTCTTGCTTAGGTAAGACAGAATTTAAACAGAACTGCAAACCTAGTATGATTCTAAATAGTTAGATAGCTTCAAAATAGATTGTAGTCCAGTTCAATGACCTACTTCAATCTATCCTTAACATTTAGTAACCCTGCCTGAGACTCTATGAGGAAAACTATCTCAGCTATAAAACTGAAGCCCTTATAGATGTCTGATATGGTTTCAATCTGTGTCCCCACCCAAATCTCAAGTTCATTTGTAATTCTCAATGTTTTAGACATTTTCCATATGTGAAACAACATGACGACGGTACAATAAAAATACAGTTACCTTCTCTTCCTCATTTATGATCTGATAAAAATTTGAGAAAGTTAATTACACAGACAAAATGAATTATATAGATTGACAAGCACAATGATAGAAGAGGTGCAGGGTACCATGGAATCACAGAAGAAGGGCATATAACCCAGATTTTAAAAGTCTGGCAGGGCCTGAGAGAGGTGAAGATATTAATTAGAAAGAAAACAATGTTTGTTAGACAAGGAAAAGATATTATTTTAAAAGCTCAGAAACAGAGATCACAGGGTGCTTATAAAGATTGAACCTGGCCAGGTGCGGTGGCTCATGCCTGTAATCCCAGCATTTTGGGAGGCCAAGACGGGCTGATCACCTGAGGTCAGGAGTTCGAGACCAGCCTGGCCAGCATGGCAAAACCCCATCTCTACTAAAAATACAAAAATTAACCAGACATGGTGGTGGGCACATGTAATCCCAGCTACTCAGGAGACAGAGGCAGGAGAATCACTTGAACCCAGGAGGCAGAGGTTGCAGTGAGCCAAGATCATGCCATTATACTCCAGCCTGGGCGACAGAGCGGGAGCGAGACTCTGCCTCAAAAACAACAAAACAAAACAGTTCATCTGTGAACTTGAGCCTACTTCATCAGTGAACTTGCGCCTGAATACAGAGTGGGAGGCAGGAGCAGAATCTGAGGGTTCCCGGGGGTAATGGGAAGCAGGGAAAGTGTAGAAACTTGTTCAGATTTGCATTGCAATAGGTGTCAAGATTACGGCAATAGAGGAGCAATCAGGCTCAACTTTGAATTCAGGGATTTCTAACCAGTAAGCAGGGTGAGGGGGTCCGTCACAAAAAATCACTAGGAGGAGACATCAGGGATAGAGGGGATTCTTATAAAGTGGCTTAATGGGATTCTTGCTGAATTCCGGTTCAAGGACTTATATGTCAAAGACAAGGGAGGAGAAACTTGATCCAATATAGAGGGTGGGGGATTCTCTCTGAACTAACTTAGCAGAATTCTTGCTATAGCTGGACTAGGCAGGCCAAAGACAGGGTTCAAGGACAAGGCCTAGATAAAAAGAAGGCTCAGGGGAGCTTGACTGTTTGGTCACAGAGAGTCTTTGTCACCCCCATGTGGATATTTTTGCCACAAGCACTAAACAGCTAGGCTACAAAGGTCAGACCCCTCCCTCCCTGTGGCAGAGCTCAGCAGGGCACGGTCAACACTTCCCTCCCAAAGCAGCCTTTCTCTAACTTCCATTTCTGATAAAACTTACCATTGTCCTGCGATTCCTTCTTTAGGCATTCTATTGAGGCAAGCAGGCTGTCTCCTATCCAGGCTTTCTCCCTTATTCCGTCATTGTGTTTGATTCAGTATTCATTGATTTATGGTATAGCTTTCCAGGGCCAGCCCTATTTTTAAATTCTAGTTGCCTCTGTACTACCTGCGATACATTTGTGTCCTTTCAAGAAATAGGTTTTAAAGAAGTTTCATATACTTGATCTGAGTTGGTTCTTATGACAACCCCCGGACAGCTGTTTCCTAATTGTTTCTCTTTCTCTTCTTTCTGTTTTCTGACTTTTCTGTTAGGTTAACTGTCCACTCTTTCATCTTGCCCAGAGACCACATGTTGAAAAATGTCCTTGGGAGCTTGACCTTGTAACCATGTGGCGGTACTTTCTCTTGGTCTCCGCCATCCAGGGAACAGGAATTTGGGAGTTCATGTCATAGTTATTCCCAAAGTTTATGCCTTTGCAAGCTCAAAATTGGCTGCTCTAGGCTCCTTCTGGAAAGTGCAATGGGAACTTCCCAATGCTGTAGCTTAATAGTTAAGGCTTATGGGTTTCACCTGTGAGGTTATTTCTGGTAAAGTTCAAAAGCCAGAAATATTGGCAGTTTGGCGTGGCTAAAGGTGGTAGTAAGAGACTTAAAAGGACTTAAAAAAAAGAAAAAGAGTGCTATGGTGAAAAGTCAGCTTAATTAAAAATGGATATTCAAGTTCTGACAGCCTGGGACTCCTTGGGAAAAACAGAGGAGATGCCACAGACCCAGTGTTGAGAAAAACCTCTGTTTTCCTCAGAGAACCTAGGAATTGAAAGTGGACAGATCCCTCTCAAAATCTTAGGCTCTGTTCTGTTTTGCATTGCGTTGTGTTATCTGATGTTTTAACTCTTGGGGGTATCAAAAACTACTTTGTGCATAATAACTAGGTAGGAAATATACTTTTAGGAAAGGCTAATGGCAGTTATGGGCGAATACTTGGCTCTTTGGTGTTTGGATTAGAGAAGTATGCGCTTGGCCACCTGGAAGGTATGCAGATGTGTCTGCCCAGCCCCCACACGCCCAGCGATAAGGCTTCTATGAGGGATGGGCTAATGACAGAATTGGATGATTGGCTTTAGATTGCTTTGCAATGAAATGCATAGTAAAATCATTGTACTGTCTTTTTTCCGTAGCATTTCTTTTTTTGGAGATTCAGGATCTGGTATAAAATGGGACCCTTTTTATAGTTGGGGGATTATAATTTTGGGAGATTTGTTTTGCCTTACAGCTGTGCCTGCTTATTAGGCTGTACAAACTGCCTGTTTTCCTGTCCCTGTTCCACCCTGAAGCCAGTAATTCAATTATGAAACACTGGCAAATTAAAAATCTTACAACTACTGGATTTTCTTCTATTTATATGTGTTGTGCATGTGATGTTTATATATACAAGAGTTCTAATTAATTAGCTTAAAAATAATAAGTGCTTAAATCAAACATTTTGTCAGAAAAGTAAGAAGTGTAATGCCTTTTAGTTCACATAACTTAAGTAATCTTTGGGAAATTAAAACGGTTTTACATGCAAGTTGTGTAAGGAAAGTGAAATGTGTTTTTGTTAAAGATTATATAAGAAATCATGGGAATGTGGATTTTTGCCTAGATAAAAAGGTTAAAGGATTGTTTTAAGTTAGATACGAAAAAGCTGAAGGTTTGGGCAAGTTGTGGAATGTTTGTGAAAAATTAATCTTGTAAAAGAAATTCGGTATATGAACATATTAGCTAAAGTTAAAGGAGTATTATTATTTTTCATAAATTGAACATTGGAATAAAAGTACAACAGGCTTTTTCTTACAACACTGGTCTGCTCTGTCACAAAAATTGTAAAGGGTTACAAAAGATTTATAAGAATCTTAGCGTATGGTCATAATGATTAAGATTGGACAGATTTGTCTATAAGGTTTTATTAAGAATTAGGTTTGACATCAATAATGCACTAAGGCAAGGGAAAATTTGGCTTTCTCTCTTGAACAAGATTTTCATGTAATGTTTTAAAAAATGAAAGTTTTTTGCCTACCCTTTTGAATAAACTGTAGAAAAAAAAAAGGAAAATGACAGATTGTTTGGAAAGCTAAGTCTTCCCTCTATTGATGAGTAAACGTTTTGTGTTTTAAAAATTTTTGTGGCCTGGCGCAGTAGCTCAGGCCTGTAATCCCAGCACTTTGGGAGGCAGAGGCAGGCAGATCACCTGACATCAGGAGTTCTGGCCAACGTGGTGAAACCCATCTCTACTACAAATACAAAAATTAGCCAGGCATGGTGGCAGACACCTGTAATCCCAGCTACTCGGGAGGCTGAGGCAGCAGAATTGCTTGAACCTGGGAGGCGGAGGTTGCAGTAAGCTGAGATCTTGCCACTGCCCTCCAGCCTGGGCAACAAAAGTGAAACTCCATCTCAAAAAAGAAAAAAATTTTTTGAGCTCCCATTTTGGCTAAATTAATGACTTATGGTAACCTAGGATTTGATATTTGACAAACTTTCCAAAATCAAATTATAAATTGTGAGTTTTTCTGACCTAAATTAATCATTTAGATATTAGGGGGTCCCTGTCCAAAAATGACATTTGGCTTATTTGGTATAAAAATCATACAGGAAGCATTGTTAAATATGAAATGGTGTTTGACTTTCTTTGGGTTGTATTGTATAAATATGTTATCACTATGTGTTCCAAAATTATGGGAAACTCCTATAATTCTGATACGACTTCGTCTATGTTATTAATAATTATCATTGTTATGTAAAATTGTCTTATGCCACAGAAGTAACCAAAATTTCTAGTCAGTTGTGGTTTTAATAATGGCTGTCCTAGGACTTTTTGTCATCCACAGACAGTTATTATCTTGTTTAGATTCTCTTCAAACGATAGTTTATAGTCAGCTGTAGGACTTTGACGGGTGCTCTTGAATGCAGGTTTCTAATAATTTTGGAGATTGTGACATTAGAATAGAGGAAAATCATTCAGGACTTTCATGGAGAGCTGGAATGTTCATGAATATCCATCAGAACAGGAGTTAACTGCATGGACTGAACCAATTAGAAGGCTGAAGTATTTTTTTTTTTTTTTTACTTTTTCTTAAAATATTGTAGATCCTTGGTTTTGTTTTTCAGAGTTGAGAGAACTTTTGAGCTATTGGCAGCTTTTAACAATTGAATGAAGTATACTCCCATGAACAAAATTTGGAGCATATTTATTTCTTTGTACCTGATTTTTCCAGAATTTGAAGACTATTTGTGAATAGCTTTAACTTATGGAAATATAATTGTTTGCATAAGTGCAATAAGAATGTTTTATTTTGCAACAGGACACAATTGGAGAAACTGATTATTTTTCCAAGGCTTTGACTGGAATTGTGTGTTTTCCTTTAAGGAATCTAACTTGACTTCCAGAGTCAATAAAACTCCCTTGGGAAGACTGGCCCCATACCTTGTCTACACAGTCCCTGTTCAGGATTCCTGATGTGTGGTAGGTAAAGAATATCACTTTGTGACAGGCCCAGGAACTTCAGGTTATCTTGGGACCTCAAGAGGAGAGGAAGTTACCCAACTCATAGGTATTTGAGGGTACAAACCCATGGCTGGGCTTGGCTTTAAAAAAAAGTATTTTCTGAGATTCCTTATGAAATGAGTTCCACCAAAGTCAATTGAAAAAGCCTATGTGAAAAATAATTATTCTTGCTGTACTGTGTACAAATAATCAGGCCAAGTGTAAAAAAGCATACCGGTCTTTATATATATATATATATATATATATATATATATATATATATATATATATATATATGTACTTTAAGTTCTAGGGTTCATGTGCACAACGTGCAGGTTTGTTACATATGTATACATGTGCCACGTTGGTGTGCTGCACCCGTTAACTCGTCATTTACATTAGGTATATCTCCTAATGCTATCCCTCCTTCTCTCCCCACCCCACGACAGGCCCTGGTGTGTGATGTTCCCCACCCTGTGTCCAAGTGTTCTCATTGATCAATTCCCACCTATGAGTGAGAACAAAGTATATTGATCTTACCATGATTTGTCTTTAGTAAAAATGGGAGTCTGGATGGAGAAAAATTATGTTTCAAAAACTGTGGTACACCTGTTATTAGATTCTAGTGTCATCAGTTGTTTTTGAGTTTTTTTTTTTTTTTTTTCCTGCAATTCAGATTAACCCTGCTTATTCTTGTGAACCAACAAGTGATCTCTGGCTGCCCAGAAGAAACAAAAGAGATGGGTAATGTAAAAATCTGGATTAGTATTGTAATTCTGGGCATGTACTGGAATCATCTGGTGACTCCGTATTAGCTTGGTTTCAGCAATTGCCCAGTTCATGGAAAGCCTTCTTATTTAGTTTACTTGGGATAGTATTACTTATTTAGCCTTACTCTTGCGGAATATATTGTTATTGTACTCTATATGTAGGAATGCAGGATAAGCTTAATCAATGTTCTCTTAAATTAAACACTTATTAATCTTCCTGATACTACTTTCTGTCAGAGCTCAAGAGTTATGAGTGGCCCTTGACATACTAATGCTTTCTGACTGATCTCCTCTCTACCCTGAATACAAGAGACCCTAATAGTTAGACAGGAATATAATTGCCCCATTCAGTCTGAAGAAGTTACGGAAAATGAATCTTCATCTCTCCAGAACTCTTAGGATGAAGGGTTCCCTTGTAAAAGGGAAGGGAGAAATATGTCAGAGGCGTTTGAACCACAGCAACTCCATATTGTATAGAGGCTGGTAAAATAAGACTGAGACCTAATGGGCTGTATTCCCAGGAGGTTAGGCATTCTTAGTCACAGAATGACACAGGAGGTCAGCACAAGATACAGGTCACAAAGACCTTGCTGATAAAATAGGTCGTGGTAAAGAAGCCAGCCAAAACCCACCAAAACCAAGATAGCAATGAAAGTGATCTCTGGTTGTCCTCACTGCTTATTACACCATTTTGCACTAGTTATAATACGACAGCATGCCAAAGACACTCCCGCCAGTGCCATGGCAGCTTACAAATGCCATGGCAACATCAGGAAGTTACCCTATATAGTTTAAAAGGAGGAGAAACCCTCAGTTCCAGGGATTGCCCATTCCTTTCCCAGAAAACTCATCAATAATCTACCTCTTTTTTAGCATATAATCAAGAAATAACTATAAGTATCTTTAGCTGAGAAGCCCATGCCACTGCTCTGCCAATCGAGTAGCCGTTCTTTTATTTCTTTGCTTCTGTAATAAATTTGCTTTCACTTTATGGATTCGCCTTGATTTCTTTCTTGTGTGAGATCCAAGAACCCTCTCTTGGGGTCTGGATCCAGGACCGTTTCCAGTAACAGTGGCATGAAGCTGCAATGTGTTGAGATCAGTTGATAAAGGTAAAAGTTACCAGAGGAATTTAGAGAGGGTCCAACTTCCCAGGAGTTGGTTCACTAGATGTATAAGGAAATACAAACTAACAATGAAAAAATGAAATCTTCAATCTCTTGGTTATTGTTATCTATAACAGCTAAAATGAAATTAAAAGAGAATGCTGTGTTGGATTTCAATCTGGGCTTAGGCCACCCGCCTCAAAGATGCCCCCCAAGGGCAGAATTAGGCAGGAACAACAGAAAGTACCTCTAAGACCTGTGGTTACCAAGAGGGCAGTCAATGTGAGAGAAGGGCAAAACCAGGTAACTATTGAAACCAGAGGACACAGTATGAAGGAATTGTTTTGCAGATTGGTATCATTAATTTCCTGTGGAACCTGTGCTATAATAAAATGGATTATGAGAGTGACTAATGTAGGGGCAGTATTTTCGGTTTTAAATGCTGCAGAGTGGAAGAGTGTGTTTGGGTTGATGCCGGACCCACGGCTCACCATTGAACAACTGCGGAAGAATATATGATGCAGACACACAGGAGGTTATTCCTAAGGGAACAGCCAGCCTGGTGGACAGGGTAAAAGCCAACTGAAGGTCTGTTTACCCTGAGGGAGGGATTATCCAAGACCACCTAAAAATGCCAAGTAGAACACCCCAGATGAGGTAGCTGACATGCTTTGTATGCAAGCCATGTGGGACTGGCTTTATGATGATAGGAATGTTCACCTGCTGAAGTGTCTATTACCCAAGTCATGGTTAACGCTGTGGTTAAAGGGGCCCCTTCTATGGGTACCCCATGTGTTATTAGTCCTGCAGAATTGAAGGACTAGAAGTTCAAGAAGTTCAAGAAGCCTTGTCAAATTTGCTATCTCAGCTTGCCAAGTCTTACAAATGCTAAGAAAAACATTAAGTTAATTAACAAGAGAATTGGGGAAGACAAAAAGGAGGGTCAAAACTCATTCAGGAAGGTGGAAATTTTTAAACGGTTATTAAGAAATAAACTGAATAAAGAAAGTAGTGATGGGGTAAAACTAAGAAGAAAAAGAAAGGGAGAATCATGGGTCTCACCTTAGCAGGATGGAGATCTCTAGATGGTTATTAAGAAATGAAACGAATAAAATGGAAATTGACGGGTTAGAACAAAGGACTTACAACACACTGAAAGTTTGGTGGACCAAAGGGAGCCCCATCTTGTCCACTATCTTTAAAGGGCCCCAAACCACCTTGGTGTATTTCTCCCAGTTTGGAGAAACTTTAAAACCTGGAAGACAGAGATTATAATGAAAAATCTCATCTGAAACTGCCTAGGGCAATAGTCAGGCCCACTAATCAAGAAAGATGGACAAAAGGGCCAGGGTTCTTTGGTTCAGCCCTTTGAGTCCCCCTTAGCTGAGGACTCAAAGCCTTTTGCACAAGAGGGGGTAAATTGGTCTGGGGGTGGAGAAGAGATGTTCCTGAAACTAGGATATAAAAATGTAAGGGTTGACAGGATTATGAAAGTTAGTATATTTGAGTCGGCCAGGCACGGTGGCTCAAGCCTGTAATCCCAGCACTTTAGGGGGCTGAGGCGGGCGGATCACGAGGTCAGGAGATCGAGACCATCCTGGCTAACACGGTGAAACCCCATCTCTACTAAAAATACAAAAAATTAGCCGGGCATGGTGGTGGGTGCCTGTAGTCCCAGCTACTCGGGAGGCTGAGGCAGGAGAATGGCATGAACCAGGAAGGCGGAACTTGCAGTGAGCCAAGATCGCACCACTGCACTCCAGCCTGGGTGACAGAGCAAGACTCCGTCTGAAAAAAAAAAAAAAAAAAAAAAAAGTTGGTATATTTTAATACACTTCAAGAGAAGTGGTTGCATCTTTTTTACCTGATTGTGTTGTGGGAATGAACACTGTATCTGATTGGGGAATGTTTCCCATACCAGGTACCATGAAACGGAAGGCATGTAAATCTGCCCTTTAAGCAGCCCATGTGGCTGGGCTGGGATCAGATCACCACTGAACAACTGCAGATGAATATATGATGCAGACACACAGGAGGTTATTCCTGAGAGAAAAGCTGGCCTGGTGGACTGGGTAAAAACCACCATAATCTGTTTAATGGGAACCAGTGAGATTGCCCAAGTGCACACAATGCATAGCAGAACGTAGAGTGCTGGTAGGGACAAATTCTCCACTTGATAACCCTCTGTGAAGCATTTCCTGGAGCTTATGGCAAAAGCCTCTGAGCTCCTCCCAACGACACCTACGGAGAGACTGGACTAGAGAATTTCCACATGAGAAGCATTTACTGCTTTGCTATGAAACGTTAACTGAAGCTACCCTATGACACCTGAAATACCCGTGCCATCTTGAGTGATGTCAGAGAAACATTCTGATGGGGATGGCAGTCCCCAGAGGAGTTCCATAATAAAATGGAGATGGTTTGCAGAGGATCTTGCTACTTAGGGAATGCAAGGAGGAGATACTCTCCAGCAGGGAGTTTCTTTTCTCCTAGGACTGACTCTGAAACTGTGTAAGAAACTGCTGGATTCTACAGTGCCCAATAAACAGGTCTCAGTTGACCGACCAAGAGCTGCTTGGTGTGTGGATGGTAATTCAAAGGCAAATGGACACCATCCTGTCTAAGAGGTCACCACTTTGACAAAAAAGGTGGAAACAGATCTGCTTGGTGGGCTAAATTGCATGCTGTTTTTCTAACAGTGATGGACGAATTGAGCAGTGGTAAAAGCCCCCGAATTTGAGTTTTTACTGACTCATTGGCAGTTACCGATAGCTTGGCCATACTCATGGAAGAGGGCAATGGAAATCTGGCCTATTAAAAGGATGCCCATATGGAACAAGCCCTGTGGAAATGTGAGGGGTGTACTAATGTAGAACAAATCGATGACCATAAGAATAATGAACTTCCAGGTTCAGAAGGTGACTAGAATCGACAAGCAGATATTCCCATGTTTTCCCTTGAGGAAGCTACCTGGGTCCGTGACATGAGTGGTTACTGCAGCAGCACAGATATGGGCTGAGTCTAGTCATGTTCCTTTTGCACCCTCTCAGGCACAAAATGCCAGGAAGAACTATTCTGTTTCTCAGCAAGAGTGACAGAGACTGCTGATGGCTATGAGGCACATTCTCTGGTGGGAAGGCCCTGAACACAGTAGGCAGGTAAGACTGGTCCTGGTAACCTTGTGGGGCTACAGATGGGTCTTTACAGGAATAGACAGTGCCTCTGGAGTAAGTTTTGCTTATTCAATGAAAAATGAAAATGCTCAGAGTGCCATTAAAAAAAACCGGAAGAGAAGATATCGCTAGGCTGTTTGGATGGCTGACCATCATTTCTTCAGACTGATGAACTCACTGTACAACCCATAAAGTCTAACAATGAACAGAGAGTTATCCATGTTGGAGTAATAGTTTGATAGAAAAGTAGAATGGGCAATTGAAACATTGATTGTCTAAAACAAGAGGAAATAAAAGCATGAAGGGCTGGCTTCCACATCTTCACAAGTGGGTGCTCACACGCAACATGAATGGGACTAGAGTGTGCTGCAAGATTTTTTTCTCTGTTTTTCTGATTGACCTGGGGAAGAGGAGGTGGGGAAGATGCTGGTATGATGTTGCAATTCTTGCCAAGAGAGGAGTACATTGGTATAACGACTATAATTTTTTCTTTCTTCCTGGTCACCTTGAAAAAAGATTAGTTTTTCCCCTCTACCTGATGCTGCGGTCCTAAGACCAGGGCTGCAACTACAAGTTGCAACAGCAGGGATGATTTCTAAGCAAAAAACTGTAACTATGTTTTTAAACCTTATGTCAAAATTCCTAAGGGCATAATGGGAGTAGGTTGTGCCTTTACTCCCTCTAGCAATATTGGGGCTAGGAGTGAATGCAGCTATATTGCCTGGTGGTAAAAATAGTTCACTAGTTCTGCACCTATGTGACCTTACCCTGTCTGAATGAGAATGAACTGAGGAGGAGCTAGTTGATTGATTTGTATTGCTCCCTACAATCTAGACCAGCACAGTGGTGATTCTAGTGTCCCCTCCAAAGGCAAAAGTTTGGGTAATAATGGAGAGAAGGAGAAATCGTAGCTGAGAGTAAAGAAATGGATAAATGAGTTGCTGAGAAAAATTTAATTTTATATTAACAAGGCAAAATAGTCTCAGAGCAAGAGACGATGTTGTCTCTTAGTTCAATTATCCCAGATGCCTGAAAGGGCACATGATTACTTTTGCTTTTGGAAGCTGACAAGATTGAGAGGAAGCCTGCAAACCTGAGTGGCCTCATCCTGGGAGACATTCATACAATCTGATGAACTGGATTAATTATTAATGATTGTGTGTAATATATATTTCACATGCATGTTTACAGCAGCACAATTTTCAGTTGCAAAAATATGGAACCTGCCCAAATGACCATCAACTAATGAATGGATAAAGAAAATGTGGAAGGCCGGGCGCGGTGGCTCAAGCCTGTAATCCCAGCACTTTGGGAGGCCGAGACGGGCGGATCACGAGGTCAGGAGATCGAGACCATCCTGGCTAACACAGTGAAACCCCGTCTCTACTAAAAAATACAAAAAAAATAGCCGGGCGAGGTGGCGGGCGCCTGTAGTCCCAGCTACTCGGGAGGCTGAGGCAGGAGAATGGCGTAAACCTGGGAGGCGGAGCTTGCAGTGAGCTGAGATCCGGCCACTGCACTCCAGCCTGGGCGACAGTGCGAGACTCCCTCTCAAAAAAAAAAAAAAAAAAAGAAAATGTGGTATATATATATACCATGGAATACTACTCAACCATAAAAAGGAACTAAATAATGGCATTCACAGCAACCTGGATGGAGTTGGAGACCATTATTTTAAGTGAAGTAACTCAGGAATGGAAAACCAAACATTGTATGTTCTCCCATATAAGTGGGAACTAAGCCATGAGGACACAAAGGCATAAGAATGATAAATTGGACTTTGGGCACTCGGGGGAAGGGTGGGAGGGGGATGAAGAATAAAAGACTACACATTGGGTACAGTGTACACTACTCTGGTGATGGATGCACCAAAATCTCAGAAATCACTACCAAAGAACTTTCCCATGCAACCAAACACCACCTGTTCCCCAAAAACTATTGAAAAAAAATCACTGTGGGAAGGCGGTGGTGTTATGATATGTATTGGTTTATATCCATGGTTCCTGGCTCACAGCTCCCATCGTCCTTGTTGCAATCTTTTGTTATAATATTGGGTTTGTCAGGCTTCAGGGGCAGGCCTCTGACCTTTTTCTGCCCTCCTTTTACTCTAATGTCCCCCCACTTTTCTGATTGTGGGTCTTAAGGCCCTCCCATGAGAGGGTCCCCCCTATCCTCTGGAGGAAGGAATGCTGATATCACGAAGCTTCCATAAAAACCCAAGAAGAGGAAGTTCAGTGAGCTTCTGGATAGCTGAGCATGTGGAGGTTCCTGGACAGTGGCACGCCAGGGAGGACATGGAAATTCTGCATCTCTTCCCCCATAACTCACCCTATGTGTCTCTTCATCTGCATCCTCTGCAATGTCCTTTATAATAAATCGATAAGTGGAAAAAAGAAAAAGAAATTGAAACTGAAGGGACAGACAAGTGTGCAGTGCTTGATAAAGCAAGCCGGAGGAGAATTCCAGGCTTTACTGTCTTCAGAGTTTCTATTTCTTACTCAGAGGCTAGGATTCCACTGTGCCTTGAGGCATTCACCTGGGTAATGTGGAGAGGAGGGGAACGTGGAGGCTCAACATCCACGTGTCAGGCAGAGCTAGGGTCCTTGTACTCTGGGAAAATTCTCCTGGAGTCATGCACATCTATAACAGTACAACCATCATTCAGAGCCCACAAGATAAAGATGGAAAACTCTCCGTTTCACTCATAATAGCCACAAACTATTGACCTGAGCATTGGAATCAGACCCAGAAGCTGAGTCTCAGGAGGCTCAGCTAATAGGCTCCAGTGCCTCACCCTTTTTGCTCTGGGCCCCTCCATCTGAGCCAGGAACCAAAGTAGGAAGAGCTGGAGAGGAACCCTGGAGAGCAAGTGGTTAACAGGGAGAGGGCAGCGGGAGGCAGAGGATACCATTGGTTTGGTAGAGGGCTGGAGGGTCTTCCCATACTGAACCCAATACTGACCTTCAGCCTTTAGGCTGAACTGAGAGATTAAAACCTCTGAGAAATTAAAACCAATATGGTCAGAGCAGGGGAGTCTGAGAGGAGGGAGTAGGAGAACTGAAGAGCCCTGAGCACAGCCTTGCTCCTGCCCTCAACTGCTATGCTCATGTGATATATGACACAGTGAGAAGGTGCTGGACAGGCAGTCAAAGAAAACTGGGTCCTAGCCCTGGTTCCACAACACCACGACCTGGTGCAAACCCCTCCCCATCTTTCAGCCTCAGTTCATTCATCTATACAAGAAGGAGGCATGGATGACCTGGATCACCTCCTGTGTGGCTGTCAGGATGCTGTGAGACTCCGAGGAAGTGGAGGCAATCTCTTGGGATCTCTGGAAAGTATTACCGGAAGCTTAAAAAATAACAGAAACAATAAAAATGCGGTTCCCATCCCCTGGCCTCCCACTGTGACTCTCAGATGTTCAGACCTGAGATCTGAGAGTTCCCAAATACAGGTATCTGACATGGATGGGGCAAGAATAGAACATCCACGAACACTGCAGTGCCCACAGAGAGGAAAGGTATGAAGCGTGGGACAAATGAGAGTATCCGTTCAGAAGTCACTTTGGTGCCGATGTTGCTAATGTGGGGGTCGTTAGTGTGTGGGGAAAGGGAGCGTATGGGAACTCTGTACTTTCCACCCAGTTTTGCTGTGAACCTAAAATTGCTCTAAAAGTAAATTTTACTAATTAAAAAAAACCTATCATCCGCTTTTCTAAAGCATTTTATCTCCTACATTTACAAGTTGTATCCTGAGAAAAGGTCCTCATTTAGTTAAATACATTGAATTTCAGCATGTTTGAGAGCAGAGAGGCTTTGCCTTTCAAAGAGATTTTTTTTCCATTTTCTCTGAAAATGTTAATGTTGTGTCATGTGATTTAAACATTTTCCTGATTCCAGACCAAATGAAGATGATCAAAGTTCAGAGAAAAACAAGAGAGATAAAAATCTTGAAATCAAGAAGTTGAATAATCTTTCTTAGCAGAGATTTCTAAGTAAATAGGGAATCCTTTATGAAGTTTAATTCCAAAGTCTTTAGTCAGACAACTATTCTCTTAGTTAATGGAACTTCTATTTGGATAGAGAGTATAGAATTAGGAGATTGAGAGGCAGGTTATAAGGGATCCAGAAGCTCTGACACTCGGTTGGCAGAACTCCTGTTGGAAGCCAAGCAGTCTGATCCCAGGCACTTTCCTTTTCCCCTCTCCTTGCCCCCTGTCTTTATGTCTTTATTTTTTGAGACAGGCTCTTGCTCTCTCTCTCAGGCTGGAGGGCAGTGGTGCGATCCTGGCTCACTGCAGCCTCAATCTGGGCTCAAGTAATCCTCCCATCTCAGCCTCCTGAGTAGCTAGGACCACAACTGTGTGCCACCACTTGCTCCATCTTGGCACCCTGCTCTTTACTGCCTTCTCAAAGTTACCAAATGAGATCTTTAAGGAGACAAATTTAGCGGACTGTGGTTAAAATATGAGCTAAACAGGTTTTCCTCCACCTCCTTTCCACACTGTTCCTCTATGCGGTTTTTTTTTTTTTTTTTTTTTTTTTGAGACGGAGTCTCGCTCTGTCACCCAGGCTGGAGTGCAGTGGCGCGAGATCTCGGCTCACTGCAAGCTCCGCCTCCCGGGTTTACGCCATTCTCCTGCCTCAGCCTCCCGTGTAGCTGGGACTACAGGCGCCCGCCACCGCGCCCGGCTAATTTTTTTTTTTTTTTTTTTTTGTATTTTTAGTAGAGACGGGGTTTCACCGTGTTAGCCAGACGGTCTCGATCTCCTGACCTTGTGATCCGCCTGCCTCGGCCTTCCAAAGTGCTGGGATTACAGGCCTGAGCCCCCGCGCCCGGCCTCCTCTTTGCAGTTTTAAAGGGTGCTCCATGCTTATTCTATGATCCATTTTTTATAAAGCTTTGCTCTCTTGTTGCAGCTCAGAGATCTCTTTGAGATGGTAACTGATCGCATCTTACCAAAGATTTATATTTTAAGAGGAGCTATTGAAAACTAACAGTATCAATCCTGTCTCATTTCCTCAGCCAAGGTTTTCTGTCCTTCCTTGAAGGTGAACCCAATTGGCTTTATTCCTAAGACTTCCCCTGAGTGCTGGGACACATTTGATATTCTTCCTCACTAACAAGGGGACTTGGAATTAAGTACTGTTCATCAGATTCGGGGCCTGGGACCCACGACGTCTTCGTACCTATATTCTTAAGTTTTTTCTCTAGTTATCGAGTATAACTGGGATTCAGAGCATAAGCTTAGGGTTTCTGGAGTCACCAGACCCTCCCTGGGAGACTAAGAGGGTCTTGCTTTTCCTTGGAAGGAGCTAGTCTGCCTGATCTCCAGTTAGAGACATAACAGGGAACTGCCAAAGACAAAATGGCACAACGCTGGAAACTGTTGAGACCAAGAAAAATGTCAAGACTAGGCCGCAAGTAGAATCAGGGTTGGGTTTTCCAGAGCCAAGCAAACTAAACAGTCTGGTTTGGGGACAAAAAAATCTACTCATGTGGGATGGTAAGGCCCCTATTATGCTTCTCATGCATGTCTGACTAACGTATTAAAAGAAAGCTTCTATGCTCAAAGAATAAAAGCACAACACTGGGAATGGCAGGCTGAGGAATTGAAGCTTTTGTTGGAGTCTCAGCCAGATACTTCTGCACACTATACTAGGTCACTGGCTCTCTTCTGCTAGTGCACAAGAGTGACTCGATTATTATTTTAGAGACAACTGTTTCCTTTCTGCCTTCCTGTCTTTCATGATGGCGAAGCCTATTTCTCCCTTGTTCTTCTGTATGTTCACATATCACAGAAATCCCATAACCCTCTTAATTCGCTCTGTGGGAAATCTGCTCTAGAAATGTACAATGTGCTGTGTTCTAAAAATGTGTTATATAAAAAGAAGCTATTAGATTTCAGCTTCTGGGAAGATGGAGTAGACACACTTTTCCTTATTCCTTCCACTAAGTATAACTAAAAATGCAGAATATTATATATAATACAAACATAAGATTTCAGAAGGAAGAGAGAAGGCAGACTGCCTAGAGACATTGGGACCTGAGAAGTGACACAGTGGTGAGTCGCCTGGGTTTTCTTTTTGCTTTACATACACCAGACTTAGAGCTGAATGAGCCTGCAACCGGCAAACACCAGCAGGCACAGACAAAACAAAAACAACAAAATAAAAAGCAACAAAAGCCAGTCCTCTCCAGTCAAAGGATCAGAAAAGGGTCAGCACAGCGTGAGATAAAACTTTTAGATAGTAACCGCTCTAATCCATTCAAACACCACCGTCAAAAGGTGGCCCTACTGTCACTCACACCAGCAAAGTGGGGCACCTAGACTTTCACCCTCTTGAGGCCGTAACAAAGCATCCCAACATCCCCTCCACTTTGTCTCCACTGACTCCACAAATGTCCCTCCACCTCAAATGTCAAGGAGGTCAAGTGGGGAACCTGGACTTCTACCTCCACCTGAGAGCTCCATGAGTCAGTACATCACTCTTTTGCTGGAGATGCATCAGAGAGAAAGCCAGCTAAAAGAGAAAGTATAAATAAACTCCTGGGTCTCATAACATAATTCATTCATGTGTTACTTAATGTTGGGGGAATGCATTGTTAGGTGATTTCATCATTGTTTGAACATTTTTGATATGGTCTGGCTCTGTGTCCCCACCCAAATCTCATCTTAAATTATAATCCACAGACGTCAAGGGAGGGACCTAGTGGGAGGTCATTGGGCTCATGGGGGTGTTTTCCTCTTTTCCTCTATGCTATTTTCATGATAGTGAGTAAGTTCTCAGATCTGATGGTGTAATAATGTTTGGCAGTTCCCCACCCACTGCTCTCTCTCCTGACACCTTGTGAAGGAGATGCCTGTTTCCCCTTTGCCTTCTGCCATGATAGTAAGTTTCCTGAGGCCTCCCCAGTCATGTGGAACTGTGAGTCAATTAAACCTCTTTCCTTCATAAATTATCCAGTCTTAGGTAGTTCTTTATAGCAGGGTGAAAATGAACTAATACAATTGTATAGTGTACTTACACAAATCTTAGGTAGCTCTTTATAGCAGTGTGAAAATGAACTAATACAATTATAGAGTGTACTTACACAAACCTAGATGGTATAGCCTACTACACACCTAGGCTACGTGGTACAGCTTATGGCTCCTGGGCTACAAGCTTGTACAAAATGTTACTGCACTGAATTCTGTAAGCAATTGTAACACAATGGTAAGTATCTGTGTATTTAAACATATCTGAACATTAAAAAGGTATAGCAAAAATACAGTGTTAGAATATTATTATTTCAGACAGTCTGATGTGTTTAAAAATGTATGTGGAAGAAATATACTGTATAAGACTATCTTATTATAAATGAAATAAGTAAAAGGATGTAAAAGGAGGTAACATTTTTATACTTCACTTGAACAGGAAAAATAATGGCACCAGTAGATTATGATTAAGATCGCTCTCTCTCCATATCTCGAATAAAAGGTGTAGAGAGATACACTCAAAAACATTATAGATAAATCCAAATGAAATTCTAGAAAATGTTTAAGTAATGCATGGAAAGTCAGGGAAAAGAAAATAGAGAAATGTAAAACAGAAAGAACAAATAGAAAAGAAAAAATATAATGGTAAACTTAAGTCACCCCATCACCCAACTATATGCTGTTTACAGGAAACTCCCCTCAAATATAATGATATGGGCAGGCTGAAGGTAAAAGGATGGAAAAATATATCATGCAAACATTAATCAGTGAGAAGCAAGAGTGGCCGTTTATCTAATAAGGTGACTTTAGAGCAAAGAAAATTATCAGAGAAAAAGACATTGTACATATATAATGATAAAAAAGTGAGTCCAACAGGAAGATGTAGCAATCCAAAATATGTGTACATCAACAACAGAGTCATAAGAAGAGTGAGGCAAAAACTGATAGAAATGAAAGAAGAAATAGACAAATACATAATTATAATTAGAGATTTCAACACCCCTCTTTCAGCAATTGATAGAACAACTGTACAAAAAGTCAGAAATTACATACAAGAACTGAATGACACCATCAATCAACAGCATCTATTTAATATTTAGAGAATGCTTTACCAACTAACAGCAGAACACATATTGTTTTCAAGTGCTCACAATACATATACCAACATAGACAATATCCTGGGCCATAAAACAAACTTCAATAGCTTTAAATAATTGAAGTCATACAGAATGTGTTTTCTGGTTACCATGAAATCAAACTAAAAATCAATAGCAGAAATATCTCAAGAACTTAGAAAAAGAGGAGCAAACTAAAACTAACGCAAATAGAGAGAAGAAAAGAATAAAGATAGGAACAGAAGTCAATGAAATTAAAAACAGAAGGCCAGGTGCAGTGGCTCACGCCTGTAATCCCAGCACTTTGGGAGGCCGAGGCAGGCAGATCACCTGAGGTCAGGAGTTCGAAACCAGCCTGGCTAACATGGCAAAACCTTGTCTTTACTAAAAGTATAAAAATTAGGTGGGTGTGGTGGTGGGTGCCTGTAATCCCAGTCACTCAGGAGGCTGAGGCAGGAGAATCCCTTGAACCCAGGAGGCGGAGGTTGCAGTGAGCCGAGATCACACCACTGCACTCCAGCCTGGGTGACAAAAGCAAGACTCCATCCCCCAAAAAAGAAAAAAAAAAATTAAAAACAGAAAAACAGTAGAAAAAATAGGTAAAATAGATTTGGATCTTTGAGAAGATCGACAAAATTGACAAACCTTCAGCAAGACTGAGAGAAAGAATAGAGAGAATATATAGATTACCAGTATCAGTATATAAAACAAGGGATATCATTACAGATTTTGCAGACATCAACAGGAAAATGATGAAATGCATTACTATAAACAACTCTACACACATAAATTTGACAACTTAGATGTAGTGAATCCCTTCCTTGGAAAACAAGAATTACTACATTTTACCCAATGTGAAACAGATAAGTTAAATAGCCTTTTAGCTATTAAGAAAATTGAACTTATAATTTAAAGCTTTCAAAAAGAAGTCAGTAGGCCCAGAAGGTTTCACTGGAGAATTTAAGGAAGAAGTAACATCAATTATACACAACCTTTAGAGATTGTGTATTAGCTTTTATAAAGCTAATTTTACTCTCATACCAAAACAGACAATACAAAACAAAACAGAACAAACAACTTTCAGGCCAATATTTCTCATGACTATATATACAAAAATCCTTAACAAAATACTAGCAAATAGAATTCAGCAATACATAAAAAATGTACACCATAACTATGTTTATTCCAGGGATGCAAGGCTGGTTCAATATTTGAAAATTAATCAATGTAATTCACCGTAACAGCAGACTTAAGAAAAAATTTACATGGTCATATTAATTGATGTAGGACAGACATTTGACAAAATTCAGCAGCCACTAATGAAAAAAACTTTCAGAAAAATAGATATAAAGGGGAACATTCTCAACTTGATTAAAAAATCCACAAAAAAATCTGCAGCTAACATTATACCTAATGGTGAAAGCATGATGCTTTTTTCCCTAGGATTGGGTACAAGGTAAGGATGTTTTCTCCTCTTACCATTCTTATTCAACAGAGTGCTGGAAGTTCTAGCCAGTTCAGTACGGCAAAAACAGAAACAAAGCAGCCAAGAAAAAAAAATTAATCAAAACAAGCAAAATAATAATAATAATAATAATAAAAATAAAAGGCATATGAAAAGGAATAAATAAAAAATAAGACTGTCTTTATTTGAAGATGACATAATTGATTATGTAGAAAATTCCAAGGAACCGACCAAAAATTTTCTAGGCCATATAAGTGAGCTCAAGAAATTTGACGAATATAATGTAAGCATTCAAAAATAATATTTCTGTATGCTAGCAGTAAATGGTAGATGTCAAGAGTGAAGCTATAAAACCATTTTCAACTGTGAAAAATATAAAATATTTAGGTGTGAATCTATGAAAATGTGTACAAGACTTGCATGCTGATGACTACAGAAAGCTGATGAAATAAACCAAATGGAAGAAACCAAAAAAGATCGAATTTAAGTGGAGAATCATACTGTGTTGATGAACTGGAAGTCTCCACATATTGAAGATGTACACTTTGCCTAAATTGCTATATAGGTTTAATGCAATTCCTATCAAAATCTCAAAAAATATTTTTTGTAGACACAGATAAAATTATTTTAAAATATATATGGGAAGGCAAAGGAACCAGAATAGCTAAAACAATTATGAAAAAGACCAGTAAAGTGAGAGGAATAGGTCTTTCCCATATCAAGTCTTAATATGTAGCTACATAATATAGCACTGGTAGAAAGATAGACACATAGACTAATGGAACAAAACAAATAACCCAGAAATAGATGTACACAAATATGCCCAACTTATTTGTGAAAGAAGTGCAAAAGAATTTCAATAGAGGGAAGAGAGGCTTTTCAACAAGTGGTGCTGAAGCAACTGGACATCCACAAGCAAAATAAAAACAAAAACAAACAAGAACCTTAACAAACACAATTTATCCAAAAATTAACTCAACCTGAATTATATCTTAAGTGTTAAAACTATGAAATTTTAGAAAAAACATGGGAGAAAATCTTCAGTGTGTAGGGCTAGATAGAAATTCCTAAACTTGGCTCTTAAAATGCACAATCCATAAAAGGAAAAATTGATAAATGGAACTACATAAAAATTTGCTCTGCACAAAAAAAAAAAAAAAAAAAAAGCCTAAGAGGATAAAAAACCGTGTTACAGAGTGGAAAACTATTTTCCAACCACATGTCTGACAAAGGACTGCTATCTTGAGCATATAAAGAACTCTCAATATTCAACAGTAAAAAACTCGAGCAATCCCATTAGAAAATGGGAAGAAGACATGAAGAAACATATGACATAAGAGGATATATGGATGGTAAACAAGCACATGTAAAGATGCTGAACATCATTATCGCTTAGGGAAGTGCAAGTTAAGACTATACATTATCAGTAATACTTATCATAATGGCTAAAATAAAATGGTGACAACACCAAATACTGGTGAAGACATAGAGAAACTGATCACTCATTCATTCTTGGTAGGATTATAAAATGGTACAGCCACTCTGGAAAACAATTTGGCAGTTTCTTAAAATACTGAACATACAGCTCTAAACAAACCAGCAATCACACTCATGAGCGTTTATCACAGAGAAAGGAATACTTATATTCACATAAAAACCTGTACACAAATGTTTATAGCAGTTTTATTCATAATATCCAAATTCTGGAAACAATTCGGATGTCTTTCAATGAATGAATGAGTGGTTAAACAGTGCCACGTGCATATCATGGAATACTGCTCAGCAAAAAAGGCAAGAAGCTATTGATATACACATCAGCTTGAGTAAATTGCCAGATTCATTCCATTTTGTACTGAGTGAAAAAAGCCAATAACGAAACGTCATATGCTATATGTTTCTGTTTATATAACACTTTTGAAATGACAGAGTTGTAGAAATGGAGAGTACATTGGTGGTTGCCAGGTGGTAAGGGGTAGGGGGCAGCAGTGAGGAAGTGGTATGGCTGTAAGAGGGCAACATGAGGGATCCTAGTGGTGATGGAAATGGTTGTGTCTTGACTGTATCAACATCAATATCCTGGTAGTGATACTGCACAATTGTTTGTTGATGGTACCAGTAGGACAAATTGGGTAAAGAGTGTCCACTAGATCTCTCTACATAATTTCTCACAACTGCATATGAATCTAAAATTATCTCAAATTTAAAAGTTAAAAAAATTTTTAAAGGTTGTTGATGATCTACACTATGCTGGAGCACCACAAGGCAAGACTACAATGAAAGGCCTTGCAATTTCCATGTCAATCTAAAGATGTTAAATTAGTTTGAGTCTGTGCCCTTGAGATTTGGGCTCAGGCCTGATTTAGGCTTGGCTTGATTTATGGGTTTCTGGACAGGTCTCCTCCCATTTATTAATCTACTGCTTAGAGAAATTTGGTTCATATCCACTGAAGAAGTTAGGGGAGGAGATTCTTGTTCAACTCCTATTCTGTACAGTTACCAAGTCTGTTTGCCCACACAACCTTAATACTAAAACCAACGAACCTTTTTTCATCAAAAGCAAAAAGGTATTATTTGTATGTAGATACGTAGGTTATATGAATCTTTCATTAATGAGTTCATAGATAAACTCATCATGTAACTTGATTGTGAGGGGCAAAAATAAACTTGAATAGCCTATCCTAAGCTGTCATAGGAAGAAATATAGGTTCATTGGTATCAGAACAAAAATGCAACCGTAAGGCAATATCATTTCAGAATTTTCTTGCAAAAAAAATAAAGTTTTCTATTTTGCAAAGGATGCAATGGACAAAATTTATAGAAGGATGGAAAGATTGGGAGAAGATATTTGTAACTCCTAAACACACAAGGGACCAATGTTTGCAACATTTGTAGATGTTTGCAACATCTACAAATTCCTCAGAAAAATACAGAAAATGTTACTTAAAATGAGCAAAATAAATATGACAATCATTCACAGAAATCCAAATGCCTGACGAGTGTATAAAGAGTTGTCAAAATTTCTTAGTAATAAGAGAAAGTGAATTTTCAATGCAATGAGACACCAATGTACACTGATGAGAATGGCAAAAATAGTTGGATAATACAACATTTGGTGGTGGTGTTGGGTCACAGGCAACCTTCTGCACTGCTGGAGGGAATGTAGGCTAGTATAGTTTATGGACAGTAATTTTGCTGTCTTCAGCCACATTAGGTACCCATAGCTCTACTCCCCTGCCGGGATCATAACAGGACATGAATAAGGAAGTAGAGGAGTTAGGATGTCCATCACTTGGAATAAGCAAGTGAAACTTGGTGATGCACACCATGGAGCACAATATCACATTTAGAAGCAATGAACTAGATGTACATGTAACAGCACAGACAGATCTTTAAAACATAGTATAGAGTAAGAAAAGTAAGTTGCAGATCGGAACCATTATATGTAATTTCATATAAGGGTTTAACATACACAAACAACAATACTTTTTTTTTTTACAAGGTTGCACACAAATTCAAGAAAGCATATAAACCACATTACGACTGTTGCCTGCAGCTGGAAAGAGAGCAGGGTTGGAAGATAAATAGTATATACGTAAATAAACAAAAATGAGCTGGGTACGGACCTTGATGATACCGAGCCTTGAAATGAGTATGGTTAGCTCCATCCTGGCACCTGAGGTAATTAAAGGAGTAAGAGATGAAGAAGTAAGGGAAGGCTGGTTATCTGGAGTTGAAAGCTGGGTAGATTGAATGTAAACAGCAGCTAAGAGGTATTGGTAAATTTAGTGCTCGCTTTGGCAGCAGCACATATACTAAAATTGGAGTGATACAGAGAAGATTAGCATGGCCCAGCGCAAGGATGACATGCAAATTTGTGAAGGGTTCCACATTTTTTAAAATTTCCCACTCATCAACCAGGAAGAACCAAATTTACTCTTCATTCACGCATACATTCATTTACTCATTTAGTAGATAACTTCTCCCTGTCCACTGGGGAAAAAAAAAAAAAAGAGGTATTGGTAAATTTAGAAAGACACCTGAAACATGCATAGCTCAGCTCTTTATCTTTCTCTTGGGAGCCAGCCTCCGTTGTGAGGTCTCGCTTAGGTTTGGGCCTCCTAGGATTGAGTGGGCAAATCTTAATTCTGTGGTTTAGCTAGTAGGCCCATTTGGGTTCCACACTTCCAGCTGAACTTAATTAGTAAAGACTTCCATTCTTACTTTCTTACTCAAATTGCTCATCACTGGGTAGGTAAGAGGGATGCTATTAATTGGGAGCCCTTCTTGGAGACTACAGCTTTCACAGGCACACAAGTAGCCTGAACTTTGTTATTATGATGATTTGCCAGCCAATTTTTCCATCATCTTATCCACCTGGATCAAGGTACAGCCTGGACTTAACAAAAAGCAGCGTATTGAGCTAAGGAGTAAAGGTACTATTCTCACCACTAGAGAGGAGTGTAGCTGTTATCGGAGCTTCCTATCAGAATCTGTTGACTCAGGTTAGTGTGTAAAATTAAATTCACAGATTAAACAAGCTTGCTTATCAGGCTTTTGCTGGACATTTTCAATTATTACTATGTTACTAGGGTAGGGTATTCTAGAAGGAAAAATGAAAATAGGGCTGCAGACATGCTGGGAACAATGGGCAGGAGGCAGCAAGAGAGTCAAACAGCACTTAGAAACCTTAGCCATGGAGGAGAGCCTTGTCCAGTACAACAACCGACATCCGTAGCCTCAGGACAAAGCAAATTTCTGCTCCATATTCTGCTCATTAGGTGAGAAAATATCTAATCCATTTTCAATAGATTGTCATTTTTAAAAAGGCATCTGAAATGGCTAACTTCAGCTATTTGAAAAATCAGTAATGTGCAATATCTCATCCCTCAGTCTTATTTGATAAATGAGATATGGTCTGATATTACTGTCTTAAAATAATTATATATTTATAAAGTCTAATTTTGATACTCTTCTAAAAATGTACACTTTATTCCTCTCTGTAGTGATCTAAATAATAAAGCCAAGTTTATTATTATGAATGCTTTGTACTTCTAAGGTCTTTTCTAAATCCAGTTAAACATGTAAGTGTGTTAAACAAAGAAGTATCTTCAATTTAAACCATTATCCTGGATGCTCTCTGGCTTTATAGAATGCTGTGGATTTGCAATATGTGTGTTTTATATTTTGCAATGGTAGACTTTGATCAGGTGAAACATAGTTAAATAGTAATCCGTAATAAATTTATATTACATATACAGCCATGTTTGCAAAACTTCTTTCCATCTTATAATGATAATAATGACTTTAACTTTTAATTTCTTCCGTTCTAGTTTGAGGAAACTGTGAGTGTGTTTGAAAACTTTGGCTGGCAGTAATGCTTCTAAGATCATTCGAACACACATCTTCCAGTGCGTTAGAAACACACATCTGATCTCTAGAGTTGTTATATTCATGCAAATGCTTAGCTCTTCATGCACACTGAATTAGAAGGAATCAATATAAATATGAGTAGATATCTTTACATTGCAGAGTAGAAATCTGCTGAGAATTATTTATCACATACTCCAGAAACTGAACATAAAAAAGTTAACTATTTTTATGCTTAAAATGCAATATGTGATTATTCTATAAAGGTAAACATTTAAAAAGTATAGGATGGAGTGAGGTTTGTGTCTTCTTGATTCCCTTTCCTGACCCTCCTCAGATAACCACTGTTATATTTTGTGTGTATCCCTTCAGAACTTCCAAAACTGGGCTTTTGTTTTTGGCACAGGAATGTTGCTATTCAAATATAATTATTATACTGTGACTACACTGACCATCATACAGGTAAAGTTTTTAAATGCAGATAAAATGTGATTTTATATAGGTAAAGTTATAATAGGGACTTTGAGGAATCATTTTACAGTGTTAAACCTGACTCATTTCAAATTCAATTCTTTTGTACCGGAAGAGCTGGTTAGGCCTGTTTTTCCTGGTTCCCACAGTCTTCCAGGCTCAATCCATCTTTACCCCAAATTCTTATACACCCAGTGAAAACTTGTTTTTGCAATATCTATATATTTAACTTTTAATAATTGTAGGATAAATTGCTTTTCTACTTTTCTTCTTTGTAGAAAAAAAGTCGACTAGTATAGGCAATAGTAGCTTGAACTTTGCGTCTGACAGACTGAATACTTTGGAGATGGTTATTGCCAAGTTTTTTGGGTCTTAAATAAATAAAAAGCTTAACAATTTGTCATTTCACGCTTTTAAGTACATCAAAAGCGTTGGATGAACGTAAGTAGTGGAGTAATTTTCAGTTTTACATTTTCAATTATCAATGCTTGGTTAAAGTGAGCAAATACTAAATAAATGCATAAAAGTGCTTACTAAATAAATGGAAACAAAAAGTGGCTCTAATAAAAATGTTGCAATATTTTCTCATCAATAATTGAAAAGACAAATGATTCCAAGTTCATTCATTCATTCATTCACTCATTCATCTGATGTTTGATTAGTGCACCCAACTGTCCATCTATCCATCCACCTGTCCATCCATCTTTCTACCCATGCCTTCTTTTAAAAAATACTTTTTAAACACCTTCTCTGCGCATGGCATGTAAGAGGATATTAAGACAAAATGAAACAAAATATAAAACACCAATGGCATCTCCAAGAAGGTAAACATCAACAGTCTAGTTACAATTCTTGAAGTGGATATTTTGGGGTAATATTTCTCAAGAAAAAAGTCATAAAGTTGATTTATACAAGCCTGAAGTAAATTGTCTTGGAAATTAAAATTCAAGATAGACATTTGTAGTTAATGACCTTACCCTGGAGGATCTCAATTTAATAGAACTGGATTTGCATACATAGTTATTAACTGTGAGTTCTTGATCAAATTGTTTTTTTGTTCAGTGCTGGATTCCTCATCTGTCATAGAGAGATAATGAAACCTACTTCTCAAACTCATCAGGAATATTAAAATATGATACTTGAAAGCCTTTGTAATTCTACAGTGTAGTACAGTTCTAAGGTCACTTTTACAGGCATTTCTTTCTTCCTTTCACTTTTCGAAACAAGGTCTCCCTCTGTTGCCCATTCAGGCATGAAGTGGTATAATCTTAACTTGCCACAGCCCCTACCTCCTCGGCTCGGGTGATCTGGGACTACTGGCATGCACCACCACGCCCAGCTAATTTTTTGTATATTTTGTAGAGACACGGTTTCTTCATGTTGCCCAGGCTGGTCTTGAACTCTTGGGCTCAAGCAATCCGCTTGCCTTGGCCTCCCAAAGTGTTGGGATTACAGGTGTGAGCCATCGCACCCAGGCACATTTTTGATGTTTTGTAGAGACAAGGTCTCACTATGTTGCCAGGCTGGTCTCAAACTTCTGGATACAAGTGAACCTCCCACCTCGGCCTCCCAAAGTGCTGGGATTATAGGTGTAAGCCACCATGCCCAGCTTACAGGTATTTCAGTGAGGTAAAGACACATTTTCAGAAGTACAGAACACTTCTCCTTATTTTGTGCAACCATTGTGTTTGCACGATCGTTAATGATATTTTGTTCCAATGTAAAATTAGTCAATGTTGGTAAGCCAAGATAAATCTATATCTAAATATTTGGTCTAGTTGATTCTAGTATAGGAAGGAGTGCTGGAAGTGAGGAAGGGTGGACAGAAGAGATAGAAAGTGCTGCAATGTGGGGTGAGAAAACAGGAGTGGGCAGTGAGAGATGGTGTGGAGTGGTAGCTGTACAGAGCTGGCCTTACCATAGATTGTTTCATGCTGGCGATCATTCTGGAGCTGATTCTCTAATCAACCTGAGGGCCCATGGATATTTTGAAAGTGCACCTTAAAATTCTAGAATGTTAACTCTACAAGAGAATGCACCATTATCCATTCCAACCCTTTCATTTTTGGAGGAAGAAATGATAGCAGCGATGTTAAGTGACTTGCCCAAAGTCACATAGTGAGTGGCAGAAACATATGATAATTTGACAGTTGTTTTGACATGGGACCATTTTAGAGTCCTAAAAAATAAGTTATTGAATTTTATCTGTTCTTAGTTTTAACTAATGCGTGCAACAGACTTGAGTGTCATCCTCTATATAACTAAATCACCTTTGTGTTAGAATCAAGGAGGGGGCTGGGGTGGGTGAGGCACAGACACTTGCTGCCAGAGCATGTGTAACCAGCAGTCCTTTGTTCACCATACCTGCTTCAATCATTATTAGGAAACCTAAAAATGTCTATTACAGATAAGACAGGTGATGGTGGGAGGGATGTTTGGACCACAATGTGCTGATTCCCATCTTCACTTCAAACTGCTCAGAAAGCCGCGATTCAATTTCATAATTTCTCTCATTGCTGGGTGTGGTGTCTCATGCCTATAGTTCCAGCATTTTGGGAGGCCAGGGTAGGAGGATTGCTTGAGCTCGGGAGTTCAAGGGCAGCCTGGGCAACATAGTGAGATCCTGTCTCTACAACAAATAAAAAAAGTAGCCGGGTGTGTTGGCATGCACCTGTAGTCCCAGCTACTTGGGATGCTGAGGCAGGAGGATTGCTTGAGCCCATGAGGTCAAGGCTGAAGTGAGCCATGATTGTACCAACCCACTCCAGTCTGGATGACAGAGTGAGACTCCGTCTCAGATAACAATCATAATTATTATAATTATAATTGTAACTTCTCTCAGTACTTTGTATCACACACCACACTTAAAGCTATCAAATACCTCTATGATGTTAGCTTTGGACAACATTGTTGCAACACGTTACAACTGTATCTTCGGCCAGGCACAGGTGACTCAGTACCTGCAATCCCAGCACTTTGGGAGGTCAAGGCAGGAGGACTGCTTGAACTCAGAAGTTCAAGACCAGCTTGGGCAACATGGCAAAACCCTGTCTCTACAGAAAACAAAGCACCAAAAGTTAGCCAGGTGTGGTAGCACACACCTGTAGTCCCAGCTACTCAGGAGGCTGAGACAGAAGGATCACTTGAGCCTGGGAGGTGGAGGCTGCAGTGAGCTGAGATGGTGTCCCTGCACTCCTGCCTGGAAGAGACTGTCTCAAAAAGAGTATCTTCATTGCCTTAAAAATTACAAAAGTAATAGATATATGGAAATTCCAAACAACACAAAAATGAGTAAAGCAGAAAAAGCCTTGAAATGAGGCAAGGTTAGGGAAGGATAAGAGTCGAGATATCCATAATAAAAAACCACTGATGACCTTTTGATGGAGGTCAAGTGGTTCTGTCTCAGTAGTTCTAAGGCAGGGGCCACAGCTGTCCAGCTTTCTAACTTGCATTAGGACCCAAGTCACTGCCTTACTGCTTCTTGGGTTAGCCTTACAGGTATTTCCCGTATAAGCCTCTGTCCTCCTTTGTGTAAAGAGCCCCAGGACATCTCTACTAAAAAATACAAAAAACGAGCCGGGTGAGGTGGCGGGCGCCTGTAGTCCCAGCTACTCAGGAGGCTGAGGCAGGAGAATGGCGTAAACCTGGAGGCGGAGCTTGCAGTGAGCTGAGATCCGGCCACTGGACTCCAGCCTGGGCGACAGAGCGAGACTCCGTCTCAAAAAAAAAAAAAAAAAAAAAAAAGAGCCCCAGGACAGCAGGATGCTTTGGTGGAAAAAGGTCAAGGTCAGTATCAGGCCCAGGTTCAAACCTTGCTCTGCACTGAGTAGGTCACTGAGCTTTCCAGTTTGTTTATTCATTTGCACCTGTGGATAAAAACCACTGTGTGGTGTTGCGAGGATTAGACACCTCGCCTTGGTAGTAAGGAGTTCAGTCAGTGGAAGCTATTGTGATTGCCACCGTCAGGTAGTTCTAGTTTGAACTTCAGGACCTCAAAAATAGTAACTCAGATTTTCAGAAGTCAGCACAGGCAACTCTAGGGGAAGATCCTGTGAACAAACCTTAATGAGCTCAGAAAGCTGGTTTTGCATGCCGGAGCAACCAACAACACACAGGTTGCCTTCAAGGGCCTCTGAAAACTGTTACGAAGGTGAGCAACCATCCCAAAAAGAAACATTGAAGATTTAGTTTTCAAAAGCATCATTCATCTCAGAAGAGTGCTTGTATTGCCTATTCTACCAAACAGGATGTTATTATGCAAACTTCAGGATCTATCGAGAAACTCTCCAAGTGGGAAGTCCCTGGCCTTGGGGGAAAAGAGAGTAATTGTATTAACTAATTAGTGAAGGATCACTTCACACATACCAGGCAATACTATTTAGAGAAAAGATTGTTTAACTCAGACTAATACAGGAGTTTTCACCCTCCTCGGTATATATTTTATGCCTCAAAGATCCTCTGCAGCAAGAGGATTGCAGTCCTGGAGGGCACTTGTTAATATTAAAAACAAACAAAAACAACTCAGATCAATCTAATTGTTATTATCCAGTAGTTTTGTTTAGAAGAGTTATAGAAGTAGGCATTTAGATTGTCAAAACAAAAGTTCATAGACAGAACAGGGTGATAATTTAAACATGTGCTATCTTAGTCTCTCCTAGATTAGATTTTCATTGCCTACATGTTTGGATATCAGCAATGCCATCATAAATGTCTGAATCAACGTGGCTAAAAGAAAATATCACTAAGATCGAACTGAAGACTCCTAGAAGAAAACAGATAATAGCAGAATTAGCCCTGAGAGATCAAATCGCTTTTTATTCCATGGACATCATGATTTGACACAAAAAGGGAAGAAAATACAAATATATATCACTGAGTTCAAATTTAGTTTGTGTTTATCTTTCTTTTGCTAAATTATCTTTGCTCAACTGTTGAGCCTATAGTGCTTCATTATTAACAGAAGGTGAAAGCTGACCTGGGATGCCAGTTACAAACCATAACAGAGAAGCTGTTTTTCTCAGAGATTTCGGTGTTGTTTTTGAATCATGTAAGTGGCTGGTGCATACATTTTCCCTTACCTTTAATCACATGAACTAAAATAACTTCTAAATTCCAAGTCTGTTGCTGCTTGCTAGAAAATGTATACATTTCCCCAGGAGGGAAAAGAGAGTCGAGAAGAAAGGAAAAAAGAATTTAGAAGAAAAAAATATGCAAAATAAATGTCCGGCTTGCAAACACTGGGTTTATGCTAATGGAGCCAATGCACAGTAAAGGTCATTGCCTTCATGCCCATTTCCCTGAGAGTAGATATCTGTTAAGGATGCTGTAGGAGTGGGTCCAGCATTCAATGATAGGTTGTGCTACGATCATACTTTCTCACTTTGAGGACTTTGACACACTCATGTGTTGGGATTGACTGTAAACCATATAGAAGTAATTTATTTCTAAAAATCAAGGATTGAAGCCAGGGAGTAATTAATTTAAAAATAAAGAGTTGAGATTACCCTTATAATGCCCCTTAAAGTCACTCATGTGAATTTGAATATTCTTTCTTAAGTGAAGGGAAAGAGGTGATGTTGCATTCTATTAAATGTTATAGGCGTATATAGCACTAGAAAATGTGACCTGTGTTTTTTTTGGTGAGAAAATGTCTGAAAATACTGAGTTGTGTGATTTCTAAGGTTTCTATGATTCTATAATTCTGTCAAAAGCATTTTTAAAAACAAGCTCAAAAAAGGCATCCAATTTGTATTTCTTGTCTTTACCCTGTGGTTCAGATATATCAATAGTTAGCCATATGTGGCTGTTTATCAGTATAAAATAAAGCCACTGGTTTCACAAGTAGTTGGTTGTTCTTACCCATTTTCCCATAAAATCACATAGTTCAAATAAAAGATGAAGTTTGTTTAATCTAGCTTTTACGTCAATTCCGAGTTTGTAGAGTGTTACACTGCCACCCTGTGGACGTAAGTTTTTCAGCTTCCGGCAAGGCTTTTTTTTTTTTTTTTTTTTTTTTTTTTCTTTCTTTGAGACAGGGTCTTGCTTCTGTCAGGCTGTAGTGAAGTGGTGCCATCTCTGCTCAGTGCAACCTCCGCCTTCTGGGCTCAAGTGATCCTGTCATCTCAGCCTCCCAAGAGGGCTACAGGCCCGTGCCACAGCCCAGGTTAATTTTTATATTTTTTGTAGAGATGGAGGGTTTTGCCATGTTGGCCGGGCTGGTCTGAAACTCTTGGGCTCTAGTGATCCACCTACCCCAGCCTCCCATCTGTTGGAATTACAGGTGTGAGGCACTGTGCCCAGCCCCAACAAGGCCTTTGAATGTGTAACTAGGATATTCCACTTAAAAAATATGCAAGGCAAATAGCCTCATCGATTGTAACTCTAAAATGAGTATACATGAAAATGTTAGGCATTGATCACTATGCAAGAATTAAAATAATTGCTTCCTGTTAAATGAAAGTATGCAAAATGATAGTTGCTGCATAAGCCGGTTTCTTTAAATATAACTACACTTTTATCAGAAACCACAAAACATCCCAGGAAATAGATATTCTAGAATTGTCTTCTGAGCTAAATCCCAGTCTAGGATGATCAACTGTTCCATTTTTCCTGGGGCAAAGTTTTCCCAGGACTTTAAGCCTAAAAGTGGGAAAGTTGTGGGCAAACTGGGCACAGTTGGTACATATGACACACATATGGCTGTTTTGCCCATGGATTTTAGCCTTTTTTGCTTCTAGCAATTTGTTACAGACTTATGGGAACTCACAGTAACCCTTAGGGTAAAAGGAAAGTCTGATGAATTAAAAGTAAATGGATCCAATGTTATTAGCAATATTATTTATTATAGTCAAAAAATGAGAACAATCCAAATGTGAACTGTTGAGCGGGTGAAGAAAATGTGGCATATTCATATAATAGAGTATTATTCAGAAATAAAATGTAATGAAGTACTGACACATGCTACAACCTGGATATACCCTGAAGACATTGTGCTAAGTAAAGAAGCCAGACACAAAAGACCACATATTGTATGATTCATTTATATGAAATGTCCCAAGTCGGCAGTAAAGACAGAAAGTAGATTAGTGGTTAGCAGGGACTGTGGGGAGGGGGAATGAGGAGTGATGGTTAATGGGTCGGGGTTTCTTTTTTGGGTGATGAAAATGCTCTGGAATTTGATAGCAGTGCTGCTTGCACAACTCTGTAAATATACTAAAAGCCTCTGAATAGCACACTTTAAATAGGTGAATTGTATGGTATATGAATTATATCACAGTACAGCTGTTTAAAAATAAAGTAAATAGGTCCTTGGTGTCATGTTTTCAATGCAGCAGACTGTCAGCAAAAGGGATGATGAGTAGAAAGACAGTATATGAAAAACTACTTTATTTCTCAACATTTCCATGATTAACTACTTTCAGGTCTATAAACTGTAGAATCAATTAACTTAGAAATGATTTAAGAGAGTAAGGAAGCCATGAATTTCAGATGCAATGTTTGCAGATATAGAGATTTGGAGATGTAGTGTCAGACACATCTGGGTTGGACCTCAGGCTCAATCAATCAAGCTTCAGTTTCCTCACCTGTAAAATAGATTTGATAATTGAGCTCACCGAATTGAGCGTTAAGGATTAAAGGAGTGGGGATCTTGAGCGATCTGGTTGGCCTTCCAAGGCAACTGTGACTGTGGTGCGTGCACACTCTCCTTTTCCTATTGTTGCTGTTGTTTCCTATTGTTGCCAGGTACAGACCAAGTGCTGAGTCTGGGTGAAGGAGAGAAAGCTTCTCCTCTCAGGCGATGTTGGCTCTTTGTCCCTTGGAGAGTGGCTGTGGTCTGGCTATGTTGATAAGTTCCACAGAGCTGCTATTCATCAGAAATTCAGAGCAGCAGATTGTTACTGGGAGAGCTTTCCACCCTGAGCTCCCTGGAGAGTCAGGGTTTCAGGCGTCCTGGATCGCAAGCAGCTCCTGAGGTGGGATGAGGGACAGGGTGTGATGTTTTCAAGAACCTTCCTTCTGAAGGACTTGCTCCTTTCTTCTTATACCACTTGTTCTTCCTTCATCTTTGTTTTCTTCTGGTTAGCCCCAGGCATCATTTTAGTTCATGATGCACAACACCTCTCTTGTCCTCTATGGAAAGCAAACATTCTCTAGTGCTCCAAAGCATGGGCACTTAGCAAAGGTTTTAAGTTTTAGCAGCAAGCCATTTCAGTTGCTTTCTTTTAGATCATTCCTATTTTTCTCTGTATCATCAAATCATCTCTTCTTCTTATTTAAAATTATTTTTATTTTTTTGATACATGGTCTCCCTCTGTCACCCAGGCTGGAGTCCAGTGGTGCGAGCATGGCTCACCGCAGTCTTGACCTCTTGGACTCAAACATTCCTCCCACCTAAGCTTCCCAAGTAGCTGGGACTACAAGCATGCACCCACCATGACAGACTAGTTTTTTGAATATTCTGTTCAGATGAGGTTTTGCCATGTTGGCCAGGCTGGCCTTGAACTACTGGGCTCAAGTCATCCTCCTGCCTCAGCCTCCCAAAATGTTGAGATTACAGGCGTGAGCCACCGTGCCTGGAAAATCGTCTCTTCTTTACCTTCCTTGGGCTTCATGAGCCAGGATGCCAGTGCCTCTAAGGTGCTGATTATCACAGGACTGGCACATAGAATGTGCCTGTTGAATGCTTGCTTGAGGTAGGCAAACTGTTTAGTTTATAACAACCAGCCTTTGGGGTGAAGACAGAATTCTGTGCAGTATTTTTCAAATCCTACGTCACTGCCTTTTCCTGTTCTTCTGGATGTTTTCCTCCCTCAGTATTCCCCTCATCCGGAGTCTCTGAGGGGGTGACTCTGTGGGAGGAATAAAATGGAATATTTTTAAAGTGCCTTAGCATGGCTTAACTATGATACCTCAAAACTGACATCGCCATACCACTCATTTTTTGTTGCGCTTGAATGAAAAGAGTTATACAAAGTTACAAATGTTAGGGGAGTTTGGGCCAAGCATTTCCGGAGAGGAGTTTCTGTGTGGGAGAACAGTCATAGACTTAAATGGCTGAATCAGTTTCAGGAGGAGAGAATCAAGAAGTGCTTCTGGCCACTATTGTCTAGCCTCACGCTCAGGGTGGGAAGGGGATGACGGTGCAAAGTTTGGAAATGTTCCTTGTTCCTCCTTCTACAGCTTGGAAGGAAGTCATGCAGAACTCACCTGCAAGGGATCCAGGGAGCTCAACAGGAGGCTGAATTTAATCTCACAGAATAAAGAAAACTCAGGAGAACAGAAAATTAACCTAAGATCAAAGGAGCTGAGGGAAATTGCCAAACTTGTATTTCTAGTAGGGACCATTTTTGAAATTTGTTGTTGTGTTTAACTTTGAGAAATATCTATGAAACCCAATGAAATACATTTAAAAAGTTAGCAGAACTTAAGGAGTTTCTTTTAAAATTAAAAGTTTACATTAATAGCTGATCATACACACACACACACACACGCACGCACGCACTCACACACACCTAAAACCACAGTGCACGGTTTATTAATGTATTTATTTGATAAACATTTATTGAATGGTTATTGAATTGGATCATATCAAATTGACTTTTCTTTTTTTTTTTTTTTTTTTTGAGACGGGATCTCACTCTGCCACCCAGGCTGGAGTACAGAGGGATGATCACAGCTCACTGCAGCCTTGACTTCCTGCGTTCAAGTAATCCTCCTGTCTCAGCCTCCCAAGTAGCTAGGACCACAGGCATGCACCACCATGCCTGGCTAATGTTTTCTATTTTTTCTAGAGACAGGGTCTTGCTGTGTTGCCCAGGCTGGTCTTGAATTCCTGGACTTAAGTTATCCACCTGCCTCTGCCTCCAAAAGTGCTGGGATTACAGGCATGAGTCATTGCACACAGCCTAAAATTGACTTTTTTAAGGTCAAGATGTTGGACTATCAGCCATTTCACATGGTTGAATCTATCAGCCAAAATTGTTGTTCAAGGAATCAGCAGTGAAACCTTCTCTAATCTCAGGGGATTTACAATCTAATGTGAAATAAAGCCTTTAAATAAACAATCAAAAGTTATATAAGACAACAAAATAATTATAAGTGTGGCAACTGTAGGCAAAAAAAAGCATGCAAGGAGCCCTGGGACCATATAATGAAGAAAGAACTTAGTCCTGGGGGTTGGAAAAGGTGCTCCTGGGGAAGTGATGTGAGGGATGGGTGGGAAGAATCTGATGGGGAGGGGGGTGGGCTTTCCAGGCAGTGGAGATTTATGGGAAAGTCTCATGGGGGAGGGAAGGACCAGAAGGAGTCTGGCTGGTTGGAGGGTGATGTAGGAGAAGAAGGTCAGAGAGGGAGAGGATGACCAGGTAGGCTGGGGAAGCCCTTGTACACCACATCAACTTTAGAGATTTCAGAGACTGTTCTAAGGAAAATGGAAAGGAACCAAAATGTTTTAAGAAGGGGAACAACTGATCTTTACACAGTGTGTTGGTATAGAATTAGATTTGGTAGACTGCCATGTTGACATTTCCATGTGTTGCAGTAAGATCCGAAGAGAATGAAATGTCCAGAGTTTGAGTTGGTATCCAGCAACTCAAGTCTTCGGAGAGCAAAAGAAATGTGTATCTCTCCTTCTAGATAGAGCATTCACTCCTGATGAGGCCAGTGCTTGTCCTGGGGACCGCAGGCCCGTTATCTTAACACAGCCCTCACAGTTGGGTCTCTTGAGGCCCGTTTCCAGGCTCTCTTGTTCCCCTGGGAACCCCTGATTATTCAGTTCCCAGAGGAAGAGACAGAAGTAGAGGTTTAGGAGGCAAGTGGGGTTAGGAAGAGAACATAGTTTTCTTGTAACTTGAAATAAATGGCTTGGGGTATACCAGCTATTGAGAAATCCTCTTGAAATCAATTGAGCAAGGGTTTCGGAGTGAATATTACAGTAAGAATTCAGGGCAGATATAAAAGCAACTAGAAAAGCACAAAAATGCCTACACTAACTGTGTCATCTACACTACATACACTATGGGAACATATAGGCGTCTTGGTTGTGGACAGTAAACTGTAGTTGAGCAAGACTGTTGTATCTGGGACAAACTTTACGGGTAAATAAAGGCCATGTACTCCTGACGTTTAATTGGGATACATCCTGCATTTGTTAGTGAAATAAGCTCCCAGAAAAATAGACTTTTTTGGGGATATTTTTGACATTAAAACTTTTCTCATTTGATAGTTATATTCATCATCCATGAACATTTTTGGAATATTTACTACGTCCAAGGTGTTAGGCTTCATCTTTTGTTGTTAACATTTTATATTCTTCTTGCTTCTATTATAGTATATCAACTGAGAGTTTCTTGACTAAGAATTAAAATAACAAACTGAAAATATCAAAATGGCTATGATTCTATGTCAAAGGCAGAAACCATCAGAACCATTCTGAATTACATGTATATTTCAAAACAAGGGAATTAAATTTTGATATGTTATGTAAACATTTAAATAGCTGATATGGTTTGGCTGTGTCCCCACAGCCAAATCTCATCTTGAATTCCCACGTGTTGTGGGAGGCACCTGGTGGGAAGTAATTGAATCATAGGGCCGGATCTTTCCCATGCTGATTTCATGATCGCACATAAGTCTCATGAGATCTGATGGTTTTGAAAAGAGGGGGTTTCCCTGCCCAAACTCTCTTTTTGCCTGCTGCCATCCATGTAAGATGTGACTTGGTCCTCCTTGCCTTCCGCCATGATTGTGAGGCCTCCCCAGCCACGTGGAACTGTAAGTCCATTAAACCTCTTTTTCTTCCCAGTTTTAGGTATGTCTTTATCACCAGCATGAAAACAGACTAATACAACAGCATATCTTCAAAATTCCTGCTGCAGACTCTTTTTTCCTTAATAATGACCTTTTAAATAGGAATCTTGAAAGAAACTCCCGAAGCCGTTTACTTCCCACTCACTAGGCAGGCAATGGGCACAGAAGCCTGCTTTCTTGATGATACTGCAGCTCTGCACTGAGGTCCACTCTCTAGACTCTCTCCTATTAATGTTCTGATGGCTGTGGTTTGCACTAACCTGTTTTTGAAGCCCAGTCTTTGAGATAAAGTAAATATTGTGTTGTTATATGTTGGAGGAATTTTGCAACCATTTTGCATTGGGAAATTTTGTATCAAAGGGTACAATCGAAAACTTTATCTGAAATGTATTTGCGAATGCAGACTAATAATAAATAAAATTGTGTAAGGTGTAAGTAAGTTATATTTAAAATAGCAGCCTGCACACCTGGCCCTCAATCCCTACAAGCCTGTCCTTTTTTCTCTTTAATACTTTTCACCATATAATAACTTACATGTTTTACTTGCTTATGTCTGCCCTTTCCTCCCCCAGCCCTACCCAATGAGGACAGGGATTTTTATCTGTTTAGTTCACTGTTGTCTTCACAGTGCCTTGCATAGTCTTTGGCAAATAGCAGGCACTAAATAACTGTTAAATCTTTATGTGACAAATCATTATGACTAACTTACCCTCTAACTTAAACAACATGAACTTCTAAAAGTACAAAATTTTAAAACATGTGAGGTAATTTATTAGGAATTTCCCATGTGGCGGGTACCAAAATTTTGAAGTTGAATCAGTTATTACTTCCATTTGCAGATGAGAAAATTGAGGCAGACAGAACTTAAGTAACTCCTGGGGTCACTTAGCTTATAAGTGGTGACATCAGGGTTGAACATTGACTAATATGGGAGTCCATGGTGTAACTACTGTATTATTTCTAGGAGATGGTGTCAGATCAAATAAGCAGGAGGCCATTGGCCTGAGGCTATCTCTATTCTTTAAGTTTTTATGTAATAAACTGAAGCATAGCTTAGTACTTAAATAAATAAACACTTAATTTAGAAGCACACTTTTGTAACAAACAGTTGAGCTTCAGCCAGTCATGGGCTGGCAACTGATCCGACCATGCTCCAATAAGTCAAAAGACTCATCACACCATGCCCAAATAAGGCAACTGTCTAGCTGTAGCCAACCAGATGATTTATATACTTTCTTCAGTGTTCAGCCTATAAAAGCTCATTGCTCATGCTGCTGGGTGGAGCTCTCTCAGCCTCTCCTGGTTCTGAGTGCTGTCTGATTCATGAATCATTCTGTGCTCAAATAAACTTTGTTTAATTTGTCTTAAGTTTTTTTTTTTTAAAATTTTTTTTTTTTTTTTTTTTAACAATAGAAACGGTGAAGGCTTTAGTGCCACAGGCCTGATGTAGGGGATAAGAGAAATAAAGTGCATCAAAGTATCTAACAACATGTTCTACCACGTGATAAACTCTCCATACATGTTAAAGTTCAAGAACCATTTCTTGATTTGTCAAGAACCTCACTTTAACACTGCAATAAATTTTGAAGCAAAGAAACCTGAAAGATTCTCATTCTTCTTGTTCCTAGATGAACTTTAAGGTAACTTGGAAGGATAGTTTTTTAGTCTGAACTCAGTATTCAGAGTTGATTTTTTGCTCAGACTAATTAAGCATAAATGGTAAACAACAATAGGTGATGTATTTAGTAGTGTTTCCTTTTCTTCTTCTAAGAATTGGTTCTCGCGGGTAAAAGTTTGTGTCCCCACCCCCTTGACCTAATCCCATCTCTCATTGAGGTTCTCTTCCTCCATGAGTCTCCACAAGGTGGGTAGTCTGCGCAGTGACTGGTGCTGCAATGGTATCATGTAGGATTCATGGGCCTCAGTATACTGGGAGTGGAGAAACTGCATAGAGGACATGGTTGGGGATATTCACGAGGAAGAAGAACAATGAAAACCCTATTTCAACTTTGGCTCCTGTATCTCTGGAGCCTGGGAGAAAAAGAAAAGGCTCAGAAGCCTGGCTTTGCTTTTGAAAATCTCTTACCTTTACCACTAAAGCAGTTTTCACTTCAGGGCTACTTTAGGTAAAATGTGTAGAGGATCATCCAATATCTGGGCTCAATTTCTAGAAATAGCTTCCATTAAGACACCCAATGTCTTTTAGTCTACTATTAAATTTAAAAGGCTCAAAAATGCAAATACTTGGGATAATTAAATAAAAGGCAATGCTTTTGTTAAGAAGAGGAGTTAAGAAGGCAATGGATCTCTAGAAGGAGCGGTGGTAGGTTGCACTGAAGCTATGGACAGCAGGGTTGAGATAAACCATAGGGATATCAGTGCATGAGGCACAAGTAATATTGTTGGAGACTAGTGGTTCTGATGCAGAAAATTCAGCTAGTAGCCAGTGAATGAGAGCCAGTCATCAGTATGCAGATTATTTGTGAAGATACAAATTTAGATGTGTCTAACAGAAGTTTATGGAGCCCTGACTCTGGCCAGAGACTCAACAGATGGAAATGAGTCACAAGGCTAAAATGAGAAATTGAGCAAAATTGACCCAATACAATCTTCATCTATGGAGTGAAGGTGCCTTAAATTCTGACCAATGGCAGCAGTGAAAGCCTAAACCTGGGGGCACATATGAGTTACCTGTTGGAGGTGTCACTCGAGAGAAGCTGGGGTCTATGAGTGCTGGGAATCAGAGGAACAGACAAAAGATTTTATGAAATTTGTATAAACAAATCTCTAAAGATAATACTGGAAGTAATAAAACTACTGCTGTTATTGTAGCATTTGTCTTGCAGAAAATATGTAAACTAGGGAAACGTGTGAAGACATAGAAGTTTTCATTTTTTAAACCACTCAGAGAAAAATATTTTGGTATATTTCTATCAATTTTTTCTATTTTATTTTACATAGATAAGATCATTATCATAAAAAATATATGGTTTTATATACAGTTATGCATCACTTAATGATGAAGTACATTCTAAGAAGTGCATTGTTAGGCAATTTTGTGTGAACATCATAGAGTGTACCTTCACAAACTTAGATGGTATAGCCAACTAGATGCCTAGGCTGTATGGTATAGCCTATTGCTTCTTGGCCACAAACCTATATAGCATGTTACTATATTGGAAGATGTAGGCAATTGTAACACAATGATAAGTATTTGTGCATCTAAATATATTTAAACATAGAAAAGGTACAGTAATATATGGCATGCAAGATAAAAAGTGGTACACCTGTACAGGGCACTTACCACGAGTGGAGTTTGCAGGACTGAAAGTGGATCTAGGTAATTCAGTGAGTGAGTGGTGAGTGAATACAAAGGCAAAGGGTGGTATTGTACACTACAATAGACTTTATAAACACTGTATACTTCAGCTGCACTAAGTTTATAAAAATATTTTTCTTTCTTCAACAATAGATTAACCTTAGCTTACCATATAAACTTATAAAAAAGGTTTGACTCTTGTAATAACACAGTTAAACACACACAATGAACGGCTGCGCACAAATATCTTCTTTGTTTATATCCTTTTTCTATTATCTTTCTTCTATTTAATTTTTTTATTTTAATTTTTTACTTTTAAAACTTCCTTGTTAAAAACTAGAACACAAACGCATTAGCCTCAGCTTACACAGGATCAGGATCATCAGTATCTCTGTCTTCTACTTCCAGATCTTGTCCCATTGAAAAGTTTTCAGTGGTAATAACACACATGAAGTGGCCATCTCTTTTAACAAGGCCTTCTTCTGGAATTCCTTCTGCCTAAGGACCTACCTAAAGCCATTTTATAGTTAACCTTTTTTTTTTTTTTTTAATAAGTAGAAGGAGCATACTCTAAAATAATATAGTTTAGTAAACACATAAACCAGTACATAGTCCTTTATTATCATTATCAAGTATTATGTACTCTACATAACTGTATATGTAATACTTTTATACAACTAGCAGTGCAGTTGGTTTATTTACACCAGCATCACCACAAACACATGAGTAATACTTTGCACTACGATGTTATGACAGCTACAACATCACTAGGCAATAAGAACTTTTCACCTCCATTACAGCCAATGGGACCACCTCCATATATCTGGTCCGTCATTGACTGGAACATCATTAGGTGGCTTATGGCTGCACTTCTTTTTACCTAATATCATAGCATTAATTTCCTCAAGTGATAAAAAATTCTTCATGAAACTTTTTTTTTTAAAAACAAGTTCTCGCTTTGTCACCTAAGCTGGAGTGCTCACTGCACCCTTTGCCTCCTGGGCTCAAGTGATCCTCCTAACTCAACCTCCCAGGCACTGATTTTTAATGACTATTAAATATACTCATTCAAAGAAAGAGCAACCACTTAAAATCCAGCCTTTTCGAACTTTAGGTTTCTGAAAAAGCTCCAGACTTGGAAGTGGCTGGGGAAAATGTTCTGAATAATAATAACAATGACGATGATAAAAACATCCCCTGAGCACTCAAAGTAAATATTTGAGGACGGTAAAAAAAAAAAAAAAGGCCCTAAATTATGCCTTTTACAATGTGATTTTATTTTTATCATATAATGCAAAAGGCATGCTGTGATTGATTTCATTTTCATCTTCAAGCCTCAAGGATGGAATGCAGAGAACAAGAATGTCAAATAGCCCACTTCTGCATTTCAACAACCAAGTTCCTAGCCTAAAATAACATTTTAATTTAAAAATTATATGGCATTAACAAATTGCAGTCCAGAAACTAAACTTATCTGTTTTCAGATAAGATTCTGTTCTTCTAGGCTGGGACATTGGCTTTTAAAACTCAAATACTAATTATTTAATATTTTTGTTCTTTGCACTCTATGGCATCATCTCTTCCCTAAGGCACAAAGATGAGATACACTGGGTATAAGGAACTTAAATGAGGACAATATCAGGTGTGATATCTTATGATATCATTGATTAATATATCAATATTATATTATATATTAATAAAACAAAATATTCCCTGAGAGAAATAATTATTGCTCTGATGATGTTCAGTGTATCTGTGTTTTGGCCAATTTCAAGGTTCAACCTATGGTAGATCATGACCAGGCTTGTAGTGGGCCTGATACTGCAGTAAGACATGATGGCAAGCCAGAGCAATTGGGCAAACAACAAAAAAACAAAAAACAAACAAACAAACAAAAAACAAAAACAGAATCCTAAAAGCAGCAAGAGAAAAGAAACAAATAACATAAAATGAGCTCCAGTATGTCTGGCAGCAAACTTTTTGGTGGAAACCTTACAAAGAGAGAGTGGCGTGATATATTTAAAGTGCTGAAGGGAAAAAACCTTTTACCCTATGATAATACCAGATCCATCCTACAAGAAATGTTAAAAGGAGTACTTCAATCAGAAAGAAAAAGACATTAATGAGCAATAAATAATCACCTGAAGGTACAAAACTTACTGTTAATAGTAAGTATAATAGTAACCACAGAATATTATAACACTGTAACTGTGGTATGTAATACTCTTATCCTAAGTAAAAGACTGAACAACAGGGCTGGGCACGGTGGCTCATGCCTGCAATCCCAGCACTTTGGGAGGCTGAGGTGGGTGGATCACCTGAGGTCAGGAGTTCGAGACCAGCCTGGCCAAACTGGTAAAATCCCATCTCTTCTAAAAATACAAAAATTAGCTGGGCATATGGGCGGCTGCCTGTAATCCCAGCTACTCGGGAGGCTGAGGCAGGAGAATCACTTGAACCTGGGAGGTGGAGGTTGCAGTGAGCCAGATTGCACCATTGCACTCCAGCCTGGGCGACAGAGCAACACTCTGTCTCAAAAAAAAAAAAGAAGACTGAACAATAAACCAATCAAAAGTAATAACTACAACTTTTCAAGACATAGTACAATAAAATATAAATAGAAATAACAAAAAGTTAAAGAGCAGGGGAGTAAAGTTAAGGTGACTTTTTTTTTGTTACTTAGTTTTTATTTCATAATCATAAACTTAACTCTGCAATCCAGCTAGGCATGGGAGAGAACAAGGAAAACATGGAACCCAAAGGGAACTGCAGCGAGAGCACAAAGATTCTAGGATACTGCGAGCAAATGGGGTGGAGGGGTGCTCTCCTGAGCTACAGAAGGAATGGTCTGGTGGTTAAGATAAAACACAAGTCAAACTTATTCGAGTTGTCCACAGTCAGCAGTGGTGATCTTCTTGCTGGTCTTGCCATTCCTGGACCCAAAGCGCTCCATGGCCTCCACAATATTCATGCCTTCTTTCACTTTGCCAAAGACCACATGCTTGCCATCCAACCACTCAGTTTTGGCAGTGCAGATGAAAAACTGGGAACCATTTGTGTTGGGTCCAGCATTTGCCATGGACAAGATGCCAGGACCTGTATGCTTTAGGATGAAGTTCTCATCTTCAAATTTCTCCCCATAGATGGACTTGCCACCAGTGCCATTATGGCGTGTGAAGTCACCACCCTGACACATAAACCCTGGAATAATTCTGTGAAAGCAGGAACCCTTATAACCAAATCCTTTCTCTCCAGTGCTCAGAGCACGAAAATTTTCTGCTGTCTTTGGAACCTTGTCTGCAAACAGCTCGAAGGAGACGCGGCCCAAGGGCTCGCCGTTGATGGCAATGTCCAAGAACACGGTAGGGTTGACCATGGCTAGTAGTACAGGACTTTCCTCGGCGGCAGTGTCTGCAAAGCCGGTGACTTTTTATTAGCTTTCTTTTTGCTTATTTATGCAAATGGTGTTAAGTTGTTATCAGTTTAAAATAATGAGTGCGTGTGTGTGTGTGCTTTTTTTTTTTTTTTTTTTAATGATGCAAACCCTTGCATGGCAATCCAAATTTATTGAACTACTGATGCTAAGTTATGGAAAGTTGCACCACCTTAATTAGGGCTTTTAGTTTACATTTGGCCATTTCAAAGTAGTTGTAACATTAGGTTGATCTATTTAAATATTGTGGCTCTTTGTTGGATAGACATACAGCCTTTACATCCAAACATTAATGCATACAAGTCAACAAGGCATTGTTAGGTAAAACAACAACAGGTACTACAAATTAGCCCTTGTGACCAATTACACATGATTAAAATTACTTCCCACATTCACGTCCACAGTACTCATCCACCATTTAACATGTCAACCAAAATGTTACACATGTGAAACAATCAATAACAGGCAAAAATACTAAACCTGTATATTTCATATTGCAAATACACTATGCATGAGCAAGCAAGGGATTCACAGTGAGAATCCATAGCTGCAGAAGCCTGAAAGATTTAGAAAAATTGTTAAATCATTAAAAAATTGTTTGAAAATATCCACTTCTTGTAGACTCTTACTGTACACACAGCTATAAACATTTTTCCTATGTAAACAAAAAAGGAAAAATATAATAAGAGATTTGAAAAGTCTGAACATTTCTTTCCCAACAGATATTAAAGGCAACATCTTCAAATTAAGATATTATACTGAAAGGACTATCATATTTTAAAGACAAGATCACTGCTTCATAGTTTCTCTTTAAAAAATTAAAAAACTCTATAGCTGTGTTAATCAAAATGCATATTTTGTACAATGATAATGATCTTGAATTTTTTTAAAAAAAGTATGATAAGCTACAAGTATCAACAAAACAAAGGTATCTAGAGCAGTCTGTATAGGATCTCTTTGGACTTTCTTTTATTATGCTAAAATAGTGGTGGTTTTAGAATTTGCATTATTGTACTCTCCAATACAAAGCATGGGGCATGTTCAAGTATACAGTACACCATTTTCATACATGTACAACATTGGTGGATGAAGAATGTCTCTTAGCAGTAATACTGGATGTAGCTTCTGGTTTTACCAGCTGCATATTCTACAACTATTAGATAAGTAAAAATCTCTCTTGTGCTACTGGAAAGTTATTAGAATGTGCAAATTGATATGGCATCTTTCATCTGTCTCTTAAAGGGTACCACCACAAGAGAGTCCACTTAAGATGTTGCTAGGTTTAACAAAGTTGGAATTGCTCAGGCACTGTTGAATTGGGCAACATTCTTCAGACCTGGCTCAGAGCTACAGTGCATTTAGTATATTAAAGCAGTTGACATGATGACTTTTTGCAAGCCTTCCCAGGCACTGGAGGTTTTCTGTTAATTGTCACGCTAGGTCATAAAAGTTTCATTACCTTATTTTTGAGATGGAGTTTCACTCTTTTTGCCCAGGCTGGAAAACAATGGCATGATCTCAGCTTGCTGCAACCTCCACCTCCTGGGTTCAAGCGATTCTCCTGCCTTAGCCTCTCGAGTAGCTGGGATTAGAGGCATGTGCCACCACGCCTGGCTAATTTTGTGTTTTCAGTAGAAACAGGGTTTCATCATGTTGGCCTGGCTGGTCTCAAACTCCTGCCCTCAGGTGATCCACCTGCCTCGGCCTCCCAGAATGCTGAGATGACAGGCATGAGCCACCATGCCTGGCCTTATTAAGATTTATTTTTTATTTTGCCAAAGATTCTAAGAATGCACAGTTGTTCCACTGTCTTGCTAGATTTTGACCTTGTTCCTTCCCTACAACTCTTTTATTTTCCAAGTCACACCTATTACTAACCATCATTGGGACAATATCAGTGTCTTTAACTTGAATAATCTGTTCTCTCAGATCTTGTAAATCATAAAATGTGAACTGTGCTGGGATGGTATAAGCTAATACAAAGCCTTTTCCATTTTTATGTACAAACGCTTTATTGTTGTAAATTGTTCTGTTCCTGCAGGATCCAATATTTCAAGCATACAGAGTTGTGCATCTGTTTCAACTTGCTTTCTGTAATATCTTTTATTGTAGGATCATGTTTTTCAACAAAAGTTCTTTGTACAAATTGTACAGTCAAAGCAGAATTTCCAACACCTCCTGAGCCAAGAATGACTAATTTATACTCAAGCATGATACAAATTTTTTAAAACCTAGTACCTCTCATGCTGTCACCAGGTCTCTGCCGTCAGTGTTGCTCTGTGCTTTCTCTGAGTTGCTACTGCTGGTGCTATGGGGGTCTTGCCTCTGCCACTGCCACTCTGGCTGGTTTATATGCCTGAATAATGAGTTTTAAAATAGTATTTGCAAGCGTCATGGTAACCTCACATTGAAATCATATCACCAGAGAAAATCATCTTCAGTAGAGGAAGACAAGAATGAAAGAAAGAAGGAAGGCCAAAACACAATAAGAAAACAACAAAATGACAGGTGTAAGTCCTTACTTGTCCATAATAACCTTAAATGTCAATGGGCTAAACTCTCCAATCAAAAGACATATACTGGCTGAATGGATGAAAACAAAAAACAAAAAACAAAAAACCAAAAAACCACAAAAACCAAAAAACCCGTTGATCTTCTGCCTGTAAGAAACACACTTCACCTATAAAGATACACAGAGATGGAAAATAAAGCGTTGTAAAAAAAAAATTCCATGCCAAGAGCAGGAATATACTTACATCAGACAAAATAGAATTCAAGACAAAAGCAATAAGAAGAAAAGTAGGTTACTATATAAAGATAAAGGGGGTCAACTCAGCAAGAGGATACAACAATTTTAAATATATATATGCACCCAACACTGGAGCACCCACATATATAAAACAAATATTATTAGAGCTAAGGAGAGAGACAGACTCTAATACAATAATAGCTGGAGACTTCCACACCCCACTTTCTGCATTGGACAGATCATTCAGACGGAAAACCAACATAGAAACATCAGACTTAATCTGCAATATAGACCAAATGGATCTAATTTACAGAACATTTCATCCAAGGGCTGCAGAATACACCTTTTTTTTTTTTTTTTTTGAGAGGGAGTCTTGCTGGGTCGCTCAGGCTGCAGTGCAGTGGCGTGATCTCGGCTCACTGCAACGTCCGCCTCCCGGGTTGACGCCATTCTCCTGCCTCAGCCTCCCGAGTAGCTGGGACAACAGGCGCCCACCACCACGCTAGGCTAATTTTTTTGTATTTTTAGTAGAGACGGGGTTTCACCATGTTAACCAGGATGCTCTCGATCTCCTGACCTCATGATCCACCCGCATCGGCCTCCCAAAGTGCTGGGATTACAGGCCTGAGCCACCACTCCCAGCCCAGAATACACATTCTTTTCCTCAGCACATGAATCATTCTTAAGGATAGGCCAGATGTTAGGTCAAAAAACTAATCTTAAAACATTAAAAAAATTGAAATAATATCAAGCACCTTTTCTGACCAAAATAAAATAAAACTAGAAATTAATAACAAGAGAAATTTTGGAAACTATTCAAACACATAGAATTTAAACAATATGCTCCTGAATGATCAGTGAGCCAATGAAGAAATTAAGAAGGAAATTGAAAAATTTCTTGAAACACATGATAATGAAAACACAATATACCAAAACCTATGGGATACAGCAAAAGACGTACTAAGAGAGATTTTTATAGTTCTAAGTGCCTACATCAAAAAAAAAGGAAAAACGTCAAATGAACAATCTAATGATGCATTTTAAAGAACTAGAAAAGCAAGAGCAAGCCAAACCCAGAATTAGTAGTAGAAAAGAAATAATAAAGATCAGAGCAGAAAAAAACAGAAAAAACAGAAAAATCAATGAAACAAGTTTTTTTTGAAAAGTTAAACAAAATTGTCAAACCTTTAGCCAGTTTAAGAAAAAAAGAAAGAAGATCAAAATAAATAAAATCAGAAATGAAAAAAGAGACATTACAACTGATATCTGCAGGTTTTCCAAGGATCATTAGTGGCTACTATGAGCAACTACATGCTCATAAATGGAAACATATAGAAGCAATGGACAAGTTCCTAGATACATATAACCTGCCAAGATTGAACCAGGAAGAAATCCAAAACATGAGCAGACCAATAACAAGTAATGAGATTGAAGCTGTAATAAAAGTCTCCCAGTAAAGACGAGCCTGAGACTTAATAGCTTCACTGCTGAATTCTAGCAAACATTTAAAGAAAAACTAATACCAATCCTACTCAACTTATTCTGAAAAACAGAGCAGGAGGGAATACTTCCAAACTCATTCCATGAGGTCAGTACTTCTCTGATACAAAAATCAGGTAAAGACACACCAAAAAAGAAAACTACAGGCCAATCTTTGATGAATACTGATGCAAAATTCTGCAACCAAATACTAGCAAAATGAATTCAACAATACATTAGAAAGATCATTCATCATGACCAAGTGGGATTTATCCCTGGTATGGAAGGATGATTCAACATATACAAATCAATCAGTATGCTACATCATATCAAAAGAATGAAGGATAAAAAGCACATGATCATTTTAATTGATGCTGAAAAAGATTTGGTAAAATTCAACGTCCCAGGCCGGGCGCGGTGGCTCAAGCCTGTATTCCCAGCACTTTGGGAGGCCGAGGCGGGCGGTTCATGAGGTCAGGAGATCCAGACCATTCTGGCTAACACGGTGAAACTCCGTCTCTACTAAAAAATACAAAAAACTAACCGGGCAAGGTGGCAGGCGCCTGTAGTCCCAGCTACTCGGGAGGCTGAGGCAGGAGAATGGTGTAAACCCAGGAGGTGGAGCTTGCAGTGAGCAGAGATTGCACCACTGCACTCCAGCCTGGGCCACAGAGTGAGACACGAGACTCTGTCTCAAAAAAAAAAAAAAAAAAAAAAAAAAAAAATTCAACATCCTTTTATGATAAAAACCATTAAAAAACTGGGGATAGAAGGAACATACCTCAACATAATAAAAGCCATATATAACCTACCCACAACTAGTATTATACTGAATGGGGAAAAACTGAAAGCCTTTCCTCTATGGTCTGGAACATGACAAAGATGCCCACTTCACCACTGTTATTCCACACAGTACTGGACATCCCCCCTAGAGCAGTCGGACAAGAGAAGGATATTAAGGGCATCCAAATTGGAAAGGAGGAAGTCAAATTATCCTTGTTCGCAGATGACATATCTTACATTTTGAGAAACCTGAAGACTCCACAAGAAAAGTAGTAGAACTGATAAACAAATTTAGTAAAGTTTCAGGATACAAAACTAACATATAAAAATCAGTAGTAGCATTTCTATATGTCAAGAGTGAATAATCTGAAAAAGAAATCAAGAAAGTAATTCCATTTACAATAGCTACAGATAAAATTAAGTATCTAGGAATTAACCAAAGAAGTGAAAGATCTCTATAATGAAAACTATAAAACACTGATTAAAGACATTGATTAGGACACACAAAAAATGGAAAAGCATTCCATGTTCATTAATTGGAAAAGTCAATATTGTTAAAATGTCCATACTCCCCAAAGCAATCTACAGATTCAATGCAAACCCTATCAAAATACCAATGACATTCTTAACAGAAATAGAAAAAACTGTCCTAAGATTTATATTGAACCACAAGAGACCAAGAATAGCTAAAGCTATCCTAAGCAAAAGAACAAAATGGGAGGAATTACATTACCTGACTTCAAATTATACTACAGAGCTATAGTAACCAAAACAGCATGGTACTGGCATAAAAATAGACACATAGACCAATGAAACAGACTAGGGAACCCAGAAACAAATCCACACACCTACAGTAAACTCATTTTTGACAAAGATGCCAAGAACATACACTGGGGAGAAGACAGTCTCTTCAATAAATGGTGTGGGGAAAACTGGATATCCATACACAAAGGAACAAAACTAGACTCCTATCTCTCTCCTTATACAAAATTCAAATCAAAATGGACTAAAGACTTAAATCTAAGACCTCAAACCATGAAACTACTACAAAAAACATTGGGGAAATCTCCAGAACATTGGTTGGGGCAAAAATTTCTTGAGCAGTACCCAACAAGCACAGGCAACCAAAGCAAAAATGGACAGACGAGATCACATCAAGTTAAAAATCTTCTGTACATCAAAGGATACAATTAACAAAGTAAAGAGAAAATCCACAGAATGGGAGAAAATATTTGCAAACTACCCACCAGACAAGGGATTAATAACCAGAATAAATAAGGAGATCAACCAACTCTACAGGAAAAAATCTAATGATCCAATCAAAGGATAGGCAAAAGATTTGAATAGACATTTCTCAAAAGAAGACATACGAATGACAAACAGGCATATGAAAAGCGTTTAACATCATTAATCATCAGAAAATGCAAATCAAAACTACAATGGGATATCATCTTACCCAGTTAAAGTGGCTTATATCCAAAAGACAGGCTATAACAAATGCTGGTGGTGATGTGGAGAAAAGGAAACCCTTGTACATTTTTGATGAGAATGTAAATTAATATAACCACTATGGAGAACAGTTTGGAGGTTCCTTAAAAAACTAAAAATTAAGCTACCGTATGATCTAGCAATTCTACTGCTGGGTATATGCCTAAAAGAAAGAAAATCAGTATATCAAAGAAATACCTGCATGCCAATGTTTATTGCAGCACTGTTTACAATAGCTAAGATTTGGAAGCAACCTAAGTGTGCATCAATAGATGAATGGATAAAGAAAATGTAGTACATATACACAACGGAGAACTACTCAGCCATATTCAGTCATTTCCAACAACATGGATGGAACTGCAGATTATTACGTTAAGTGAATTGAGCTAGGCACCGAAAGGCAAACATTGCATGTTTTCACTTTTTTGTGGGATCTAAAAATCAAAACAATTGAATTCATGGACAGAGAGAGTATAAGGATGGTTGCCAGAGGCTGGGAAGGGTAGTGGTGGGTGGAGTGGGGAATGGGAGATGGGGACAGTTAACGGGTACAAAAAATGCAGAAAGAGTAAATAAGACCTACTATTTGATAGCACAACGGGTGACTATAGTCAATTCACTGTACATATTAAAATGACTTAGAGCATACTTGGATTGTTTGCAACTCAGTGGATAAATGCTTGAGGGGATGGACACCCCATTCTTCATGATGTGCTCATTTCACATCGCACATGGATGTTTCAGAACATCTCCTGTGCCCCATAAATACATGCACCTACTATGTACCCATCAAAATTAAAACAAACAAAAATCTAATCAAAAAGACGTTCAGCTCAAAACAAAATCTCATGCATGTGTTACTCATAATGAGAACCTTATATCATTAAGAAAAGTTTAAGTTACATTTAGTATAATTTATTTAAGCAAACAAGGAGGTTGGCCTGGTGTACCGCGGTGACTCACGCCTGTAATCGCAGTACTTTGGGAGGCAGAGGTGGGCGGATCACGAGATGAAGAGATAGAGACCATTCTGGCCAACGTGGTGAAACCTCGTCACTACTAAAAATACAAAACTTAGCTTGACGTGGTGGCGTGTGCCTGGTAGTCCCAGCTACTTGGAGGCTGAGGCAGGAGAATCGCTTGAACCTGGGAGGCAGGGGTTGCAGTGAGCCGTGATCACGCCACTGCACTCTAGCCTGGGCGACAGAGGGAGACAGACAGACAGACAGAAAGAAGGAAAGGAAGGAAGGAAGGAAGGAAGGAAGGAAGGAAGGAAGGAAGGAAGGAAGGAAGGAAGGAAGGAAGGAAAAGAAAGAAATCTTGTACAATGTTTCCTTCTCAAGGCAGACACTTGAACATATCTTAGGTTTCTGGTAACTAGTTTCAGCTTTCTCAATAGACCTGATAAGGCAGTATTTTAGTTAATATGTAGTAAAGTTCTGAGAGTGCTCTAACAAACTTCCTTGTTTTTAACTCACTCCCAGGCTATTTTTCTATTAATTTCAGCTTTGTTTGCTCTTAAATTTAAAAACATGTATTTGGCTTCTGAGTTCTGTTTTCTCTTTCAGTTGCATTGCTTGATTTGGGTGCCTCTATTTTTTCAATAATTCTTTATTATAGTAGGGCTACTGTTTGCTAAAGCGTACGTGGTCAAAACCCAATTCCCTGCAGAGCTGAAAAGAGCTCAGAGAAGTAACGTGGTGGACGACCCACTGAAATGTTCCAGTTTCAGACTATGGATGTGTCACACCCTTGCTGAAATACAATTCGTTTTCTTTGTTTAATTTCCACGTGAAGTGCTCTTCTAAGAACTAACCTTTAATCAGTGGGTGACTTTCTTTATGGGAGTAAAAGGAAGCTATTATGAAATAACTCTTATGGAACTGTTACAAGCTTTCAAGGATTCAAAGGTCTAAACTAAAAAGGCTAAATGTTATTTCAAAAGGCAAATATATCCTAATATAGCAAAACAAAACAAAATCCATCAGCTACTCCTCCAATTGAAGTGATGAAGCCCAAATAATTCATACAGCAAAATGGAGAAAATTAGAAGACCGGCCATCTAAAAATCTGCCATTGGTGGAGTGATGAAGAACATTTACTGTCTTATTCCGAAACTTGTCAATTTTGCAACTCTTGGCTGCCTATGGATTTCTGTGGTGCAGTGTACAGTTTTAAATAGCTGCCTAAAGTCGTGTGTAACTAATCTGGTAAGTCTGTAACTAATCTGGTAAGTCTCACAATCTAATATTTGTCTTTGCAGGAACTGGAACATGTAGAATTCAGCTTGTTATAACTGATATAATTGTTTTCTCTTTATGAGGAGTTTTCTTATGAGAAGTGGTAGCAACAACGCAAGATAGATTAGTTTTTCTTAAATAAGTTAGCAGCACTTATAATTGCAGAAGATAAAGCCGGCTATTTTATTTCTTTAGGGTACCTGGTCATATATTTTTTGGGCTAGAGGATTGGGTAAAGGAAGTTTAAATAGAATCAATTTTGCCAATTTTATACACTTGAAAATTTCTATTTAAACTCATTTATTACAAAGTCATTAATAGTTGTCTTGAAACATGAAATAGGTTTGGCCATAGGATAATGCCTGCTAATTCCAGCTGTGAAGGAAGCTGGATGAAAAAGGAAGCAGATACAGATGCCATGTAAAATAATATTATATTTTAAAGCAATACTTATTTGTACATTTCTTTATTTCTGTTTGTGCATTTGTAATTTTAGTTAGTGAGTTTTTTATATGGAAATTTATGCTTTCATTCTCATTTCTGGGTGTCATCCCTTCTCTAACTATTGTACCATCTCTTCAGTTGTAATTTAGTTGTGCTTGAAACAGTTACTGAATTACCTTTAAAAACCAAATACTCTATAGACAGAGAAATGCACTCTTCCTGTCTAAAGACAAATAATATATCATGATAGTTTACATATGCCCCTATCTACAGCCATACTTTTAAACATAATACAAGTACTAAATATAGTACTCATTATATTATGCTACAATGTTGGAGATAGAATTCTGTGACAGATTAAAAAAGAAACTTGTGCTTATACACTTTTGATTTAAACTGTAGTTTAAAACACTACTTAGGCTTACCATGGTTAGTAGCATTTTTAAAAAAGTTTAGTATTTTATATAAATCTTTGCCAAAGACTTCATTGCTTTTAATACAGAATTGCATGCTCTGGTTTTTTATATTTGTAACCCAAACATAAAAATGGAAGAATGGAACTACTAAATATTTCAACTACTAAATGGAAAACTAAATATTTTCTTTTCTAAAAAAGATATTAATTTTTTTCTAATTATAATAAGAATATACATTTTAAATAAAATATTTATAAGATAAAGAACTAGAGAATAATAAAAAACGTATAATTCCACCCCTAGTAACCTTTAGATTGAATTTTCTCTTAGTATTTTTCCTCATATATATATGTGTACATATATATCTATAATTTACACACAGTTATGCATCCAGTTTTTTCATTACATTATATTGTGAGTTTTCCCCTAGACCCTAAAATGTTTTTAGAAACAGAATCTTTAATATCTTTAGAGTATTCCATTATATGAATGTACCACCATAATTTATTTGTTAATTTCTCTGTTACTGAAACTGATTTTAGTTGTTTCCAATATTGCAGTCTCCATTTTATTTTACTGTAGTTTTATTTATTCTTATCTTTTTGTGTGGGCTCCTTGCTTTCAGGGTTTGGCAGTAGGAATAGACAGTTTGTTCCTTTGTTGAGTTGCCTTCCGTTCACCACCTACAGAGAAAGGCACAGCTGATGTGTGGCAACAGCAAGAGAGACACGGTCTGCCAATTTGACCAGTGAAAGTACTACACGTTCCGACATAAAGCCTGGAGGGACAAAAGTGAAGTGAATGTACAATTGAATGTAACCATGGTTCACAGGAGAGGATATACGAAGTGCTCAAGTTTATTATATTTTCTGCATCATTTTAAAAACATGGGCATTTACTCTGAAGGTCATCTATAATTTTTTGGGTGATTCTTGATATTGAGACATGCTTTCTTACACACACACACACACACACACACACAGACACACACACACACAAGAATGTCTTGTCTAAAAAAAAATGTTAAGAGTTGCAGGCCAAAATGCACAAAGCATAGTTCTATGCTTGAGCATTGGTATTTCACATTAATTTTAGCTTACGTTAACAGAGATCTACATGTACTGGTTGGAAGTATTAACTGAAATTTTTTTTTGAATTCTAGATGCCATGTGCTGTAGAAAAACAAAAAATAATTAATGCTCTTCAGAACACTAGTGTTGTGAGATCTTTTATGAGAAAAAAAAAGAATTCATGGTTGAATAATTTGTGGAAGTGTATTTTGCTATGCCCTCTTTTTGTAGATTCACAGGCCACAATAACATATTAAAGGCTTTGTTTAATCATAATTTTCCCATCTTCTTTAGCAACAAAACCCTTTTTTAGTGTTTCCATAAGTTATTGGGGTAACAGGTGGTAATTGGTTACATGAGTAAATTCTTTAGTGGTGATCTGTGAGATTTTGGTGCACCCATCAGCCATGTATAGACTGCACCATGTTTGTAGTCTTTTATCCCTCACCCCGCTCCCACTCTTTCCCCTTAGTCCCCAAAGCCCATTGTATCATTCTTATGCCTTTGTGTTCTCATAGCTTAGCTCCCACTTATCAGTGAGAACATACGATGTTTGGTTTTCCATTCCTGAATTACATCACAACCCCCCTTTTCTTTTGAATTAACAAATCACAACAACTGAGGAACTAACATTGAGAATGGCTCAGGAGTATCAATTCCATTCAATAAATTTCATTCAATATCAATTTATTGAATGGAATCCATTCAATACATTTTCCTAGGTATCTATGTATATTCAGCTCTGTGGTGGATGCAATTGGGAATACAAAAGAAGTAAATTATGTAATCAATACCCTAAAGTAAGTTATCAAATATTGAGGTATCAAGGTTTCTATCACTGTAGACAGTTAAAGGCTATTACAAGCATGACATGTTTTTATAATATTAAAGGGTGATGACAATATATTTATTTCTGATTTGTATCTCAAGTTCCAAAGAAATAAACTGAAAATCAACTTAAAGACTAGTAGAAATAATAGGATTTGGAAGATTTTTAAAAAATTAATGTACAGACATGAAAACTTGTCTTGTATATCAATATATAACATTAAAACAAAATAATATAATAAGATCATAATTCTGACATTTTATAAGATATTCACAAATTAACATAGTTTTTATTCATACAGGAATAAACCTATGAGTAAAACAGAATACAACAAAAAAAACTATGTACATAAAGGAATGTAAAATATGATAAAGATGATAATTCAAACCAATGAGTTGCTATCCATTTAGAATAAAAAATTATTCTACCTAACTGTATATTCTACATAACTGAATAAAAAATTATTCTACATATTCTACGTAACTGCCAGATTCAAATAAATTTCAGGATATATTTTGTAAAAGGGTATGACTTTTGATTGAGTGCAATGGCTCATGCCTGTAATTCCAGCACTATGGGAGGCTGAGGCGGACAGATCCCTTCAGCCCAGGAGTTTGAGACCACCCTGGGCAACATGGTGAGACTCCCATCTCTACAACAAATACAAAAATTAGCTGGGCTTGGTGGCGTGCACCTGTAGTCCCAGCTATTCAGGAGGCTGAGGTGGGAGGATTGATTGGGCCGGGAGGTCGAGGCTGCAGTCAGCTGTGATCATACCACAGTGTTCCAGCCTGGGTGACTCTGTTTCTAAAAAACAAAAACAGAAAAGTTTACTTAAATACAAACAGAAACAAAACAAAGCAAGAGTTTACCTCATAAAAATATTAGAAGAAATTAGGGGTGACTGTTTCTGTAATCTTGAAGTGGAAATGCCTTAAAAAGCCTAATTAAAAAATTTAGACTCCCAGAAAAGAAATTATCAATAAATTTGACTACTTTCAAACTCAAACTCTTATGACAACGGAATACAATAACAGCAAAGCCAAAAAGTGGAAAAAAGTATTACACATGATAAATAATGTTTTTAAAGAAAAAATCCCTGATACACATAAAAGCATGTAAGATGAATTTAGAATATAAACAGCCGCTTCAAAAAAGAAGTGTAAGTTTCCATCAACCAATGAGTGGATAAAAAATGTGATATATACACACCATGGAATACTATTCAGCCATAAAAAGGAATGAAATAATGTCTTTGCAGCAACTTGGATGGAGCCGGAGGTCATTATTCTGTGGAGGCCATTATTAGGCCAGGAATAGAAAACCGAATACAATATATTCTCACTTATAAGCTATGGGTACACAAAAGCATACAGACTGGTATAATGGACTTTGGAGACTCAGAAGAGGGAGGGAAGGAGAGGAGTGAGGGATGAAAAACTACATGTTGGGTACAATGTATACTACTTGGGTGACAGGTGCACTAACATCTCAGACTTCACCACTATACAATTTATGTAACTTGCACTCCCAAAAGTATTGGACATACATACATACATATATATAATAAATGGCTGAAAAGCATGTGATAGATATGCAACCTCACAGCAACCACAGAATTGCAGAATAAAAGCAAATTATCAATTTTTCTTCTATCAAATTGGCAAAGATAAAAACATTTATAGTTGGAAAAAGTATGAGTAAACTGCCATTTTCATGAATTGTTGTTTGGATGTAAATGGATACATTTCTAGAAAAGAATGGGTTATTAAATGTCAAAATTGAAAGAGAAAATATACCTCTAATCTTATACATCAAATTTTTCTGAGGATATTATTACATAACTAACCAAAGATATGTATGCAAAAGGCTGTTAATAGCAAGTTGGGACATAATACTACTAATACATTTCTAAGTGCCTACACTGAACTATAATAATTAATGCATTTAATTGAATCTTCACAGAAGCTTATGAATTAAGTATTATCCTACTTATGTCCTGGATGCGAACACTAAGTTTAGATGGCACAGGTAACTTTCAGAATATCACATTGGGAGCAAATATCATGTGAAATTAAAATACAGATCATTCTGCTCTGTTCCATTTATTAGGGCAGGAAGTACAGAATGAAATTAGTTCTGGCTGAGGTGGGCAGAATAGGAAAGCTTATCTCAAGAAGTAGGTATTAGGTTAAGAAAGCTTGAGATCTGGGACTGAATTTGACTCTTGGAAGCAGATAATTGGAGCAGTTGGAGCTAAGGTAAACCAGCGGGGATCCTAATGTTCAAAATGAAAAATGTGATTTGGTGGAGATTATGGAAGGCATCTGGTTAAGAGCACAGGTTCTGGAGTCAATCACTCTGCCCCCTTCAAATCCCAATCCAGGTAATTTACTAAACTTCCCTGTGCCTCAGCTGTAAAATGAGGTTAATTATGGCACCTACCTTATAGGGTTGCTGAGATGATTCAATCAGATTTAGTGTAAAACACCTGTAAGAGTGCCTGGAACACAGCAATACTTCAATAAATGTTAGCTATTGTAATTGTGAGGAGAAGAATGGGGAATGAGTGGAGATTAAGGAAGAGTGTTGACAAAATCTGCCTTATCAGAAACTCTTAGACCTGACTGTGGAGGCTACCTTGCGCAAGACCACTTGATGGTCATTTCACTTAGCCCGTTAAATTTCCTCCTGAGAAGAGCCATCGGAAGGACTCACTACCGCTACAATGTGACTATGATCATCAAGAAATATCTCTGCTCTCCTACTGTTTAAAATGGAAGACAAAAACTACCCAGCATCCACCCTTTTGCTTTTATGAGCTAACATGCATTTCTGAAGGGGTAGGAAAAGATTCCATTTTGAACTCATTGTCTCTCACCTGATTTTTATTTGATTGTGATTCAACCACCTTTTGAACAAAATCATGAAAACAAAGTACTATTAAGCACTTGGTTGCAAAATTCATCAACAGATAGAATTCTTACCATCTAAATGTTTATTATCTAAAAACAAAAGCAAATAATCATCCTTCTTTACCTACAAATATAATCAGTTAGGGAATGGAGTTTAAAGGAATCCTCACTCATGCTTCAAATTTAAGAAAAAAATAGGCAACATTTGTTCTTTGGTTCTTGAGTCTGATTATTTTTCAAGTCAACCCACACAATATTAAGCCATCGGATAATGTTTTCAAGGAACTTCTGAAGCACTTGAAAAGTGGGAAACCACTTGGAATTAATGGATTTACTCCTTTAGCATATCAGTATTTATTGAACACCTATTTCTATCAGGCAGTGTTCTAGGTGCTGAGGATGGAGTGAAGAGCCAAATGGATAGAAAGGAGGAGCATGCTTAGTGAGCTCGGTGAGCTCAGTGACAGAATGCAGCTCTCTTCTCTCTACCAAGCACGGAACACTATGTGGGTACTTACATGATTATGTGATGGCCCAGTATTGCCATCCTTTATAAACTGTCTTGTTTATGAAGGACTCTATTCAAATTATGACCAGAGAAATAATGAGCAATTTATAGATCTTTGTCCTTAGTTCCCATTTCTTTTATTTTCCTCCAGTATAAAAAAGTTCTATGCACAGGTACCCTAGAACTTAAAGTATTAAAAAAAAAATCTAAAAAAAAAGTTCTTAAAATTTGTATGTGGCCGGGCGCGGTGGCTCAAGCCTGTAATCCCAGCACTTTGGGAGGCCGAGACGGGCGGATCACGAGGTCAGGAGATCGAGACCATCCTGGTTAATATGGTGAAACCCCGTCTCTACTAAAAAGTACAAACAAAAAACTAGCCGGGCGTGGTGACGGGCGCCTGTAGTCCCAGCTACTTGGGAGGCTGAGGCAGGAGAATGGCGTGAACCCGGGAGGCAGAGCTTGTAGTGAGCTGAGATCTGGCCACTGCACTCCAGCCTGGGCGATAGAGCGAAACTCCGTCTCAAAAAAAAAAAAAAAAAAAAAAAAAAAATTTGTATGTGAGCGATAAAAGAGTGATCTTATGTTTTACTATATACCAATTTGCATTTTCTCCCTGCTCTTAATTTTAAAAAGGAAAAGTCTGAACACAATTCATCACTACCCTAGGAGTCCTTTGACTAGATTAACTGACCAATGCCACAGGATTATTTAATTCTGCGTGAGACTCTCTCTCTATAGCCACACTCTTACTCCCACCTTTGTAGTTCCTGCAAAGTTCTTAGACATTGTATCTATAATTTGTGTTATACCTATAATTTGTCTGGTAGTGATGAATTTAATGCCTTTAAAACATTTGGCTCCTTACTTTACGTTACAAAATGCTGAGGAGAACGTTATTTCAGGAAGCTTTTTAAAAAGGTGTGTTAGTTACACGGAACCCAGTACTGATAGCTGGTGTTTACTACCTCCTTCTTCATTTCAGGGCCAGCAGCTTGACCTTGGCACACCACATAATCTGAGTGAACCGGTAAGTAATTTCTTCAATTGTCAAGAATTTTACAATGTTTGTGTTGATAATGAAGGGACAATGATCAAGTTTTATCACAGTAAGAATTGCTAAGTAAAATCTCATTTATCCTTGCTGGAAGAAGACCAATTGAAAATAATGAGAAGTCCGAATTTATATAAAAATGAAGTGTGTGGAAGTGGAAACAGCACAGGACCAATCCAAGTGCATGATTTTGTCTCTATATAACTGTGTGGCTTTGGACAAATTACTTAATTTTTCTGAGATTTAGTTTTATTATGTGTTATTTGAGATCATCTCTAATATTTCTTCTAACAGTTCCATTGTATGGTTTTATTACTGTTCTGCACATGTATTTCTTTGTTTACCAAGTGTTCAGTATAAGTAAGACTTAAGGTATAAGTATGCACAAGGCGCTGTGCCAGGAACTAGAAATTTAACAATGAAAAAAATAGGGCCTCTGTTTAAAAGGACTCTCAACCTTTTTGAGATACATACTTGAAACCAGAGAGATAGACATATGCATAAAATTAGGGCCAGGCAGCATCATCAGAACCAGAATTGTGGTGTGGGTGAGGAGTGAAGAGAGAATACACAAGAGTAAAAGGCACCTCACTTGCCTGCAAAGCCTTCAAACTAAAACTAGAAAGAGGAAGCGTTTTCCAGATGGACCTAGAGGGGAAAAGGCATATTGATCAGAGAAGGCCCTTTGTGTCAAGAAAGCCCTTTGTGTCACAAAGGTGTGAAGTAGCCTAAGTTGTGAAGGAAACTGAGTATTTCAGCTTGCTTGGAAAACGGGGTACATGTATAGAGGGTAGGGAGGTGGAAGACCAATTGCCAAGTTACATGGAGCCAGATCATGAAGGGCTTTGTCTGCTATGCTTGCTAAGTTGGTCTTAACTCACAAGGTGATGGAGAGACATATAGAATTTTAGGTAAGAGAAGAGTGTGGCCAGTGGCCAGGTTTTTTTTTTTTTTTTTTTTTTTAAAAGTCACTCCAAATGTGGGAACAAGAGGGGTCCCCCCTAAGGTTTTTGGCAAGTGGTAAATGGCAAAGCAGAAAATTGAGGCAGTGAGTGATGAACCCAGATGGATTTTAGTTAATGACCAGATAAGTCAATAGGACTTGGTGATGGGTTTTCCATGAGAGGGGAGAGGGGGGTGAGAGAAGACACCCTGGTTCCTGGCTCGGACAACTCAGGAGAATGTAGCATGTTAATGGGAAACACAGGAGAAAGAGCAAATTTAACGGTGGAAAGTGAGGAATGGAATTCCACATGATGAATTTGAAGTCCTTGTAGGAACTTCAATGGAGACATCTAATGAACCAGTGGATATCTGGGTCTGGGGCTCAGGAAGGAGCCTCAGCTGCAGTTAGAAGTTTGGGGTATCAACATCGAGATCACTTGAAGTGGAGGTAGGGGATGAACTCGCTCCAGGAGAACTAGAAGAGTGAGGGGAGAAAAAGCTGAGGATAGAACACAAACACCAAAGGGGTGGAGAGAGGCAAAAAGAGATGGCAAAGGAGACTGAGCAGGAAGAAAAAGGAATCCAGGGGCCACCATGGCCTGTGGAAGGAATGGTCAAGACAGGCACAGCTGAATCAAGTAAGGTAAGAAAAAATGTGTCAAATCTGTCCAATAGCAGGTCAGGGCAACTCAGGGTTTTCAGGGCAGCTATGGGGTGAAAGCTGCTAGTAGGCAGCTTACTCCCCAAACTGTCTACCTATTTAGGTTTTGACATGCTACCATCTGGTTGAATCTCCAGTTTTGAGTTTTGCTTGATATGTGAGGACACCTTAGGGACCCAGGATATACTCAATGCCACATTGTCCTGGGCTTTACCTTTGACAGCTACCCAGTGTACAGTGTCTTCCCTGAAGGTTGGCTGTTCTCTGGCTTCTAGACATACCCATGCCAGGCTTAACTCCACTCAGCAGCTCTGCTGCTCTGCAGTGAGCCACAAGCCTTGTTCTACCTGTGGATATGACAGCTCTGTTTGGAATCCCAAAATTCCAGATCCTTTGGAGGCCTCAGGTTTCTTGGTAGATTTCTATTTCTAAAACACAGGGTGATGCTTTTTGTTACTACATTGTACTTTCAGGTAACAAGAAAAAGTCACATCTCTTCAATCACTCACCATTGTCTGTTATTGTCTCTTGCAGTGCATCCAAGGATGTCACTTTTGGAACTCTGTAGATCAGAAAAACTGTGCTTTAAAGTGTGTAAGTATTAATTAGGTTTCTATTTTGATACTGGTGTTTGTTTCAAGAGGAAAGTTGTGTAAGAGAATTCCCATTTGCATTTCCATTGGCTTTCAACTAGTTTGCTTGACCCCAAGACAAAACAAAACAAAACAAAACAAAACTGAAAAACCGGTAGCCTGGATAATACACAGTAATGGAAAAGAGATTGAGATTAACATTTTTAATGCAATTGGAGGTCATGGAAGGTTATTGCAAATCACAGAACCCAGGAATGCGCAATTGCTCCAAAACTATAAATGTCTTGTAGTGGAATGTTCGGTATTTGTTAAATTTCCTAGGCCTATGCTTCTCAAATTTTAATGTGCAATTATCTGGGATCTTATTAAAATGCTGATTCTGATTCAGTAGGTCTTGGGTGGGCCCTGAGATGCTGCGCTTGTAACAAGCTCCCAAGTGTTGAAATGCTGGTGGTTCCCAGACCACATTTTGGATACCAGGGTTGTAGGTCATGTTCAAAGTTTCTGTGTAGAAAATATGGTAGGTATCTAATTCAGGGCCACAAACACCTGGTTTATTCCACTTTATGTAGGAAATACATCCCCAGATACTTTATTTTTCATTTTATTATGTAGCCTGGCTTTTGTCACTCAGTATGTAATTTAAGGCACTTAACCCCTTGGTACTTTACATTCCTTATCCATTTTAGGATAATAAGAGAATCTTTCTCCTAAAGATAGAGCCTGTCATGCTGTAACTACTCTGATCACATGATTAAGAATTTTGCCTTTTAAAAGTGGGTTCCCTTATTTAGGTTGTTCACGTCAGGGTTGTTAAATCAATAAGAATTGTGGTAATGCTGGGGAATCCTAATGCCGTTTTCTATTAATGAGTTAAATTATAACATGAGATTTAAATAATGCTTTAACCTCTTTTTATATACATAGTTTTTAGAGCATATCCATAGTTTTTCTTATATAGTGTGTCCTTGCAAACTTCTATTATAGCAGTTACTTATGCCCACTCTCACATTTGTGACTGAGTGCCTCACAGAATGAAAGTTACCAAAAGGTACAGCATATGTTAGCTGGACGTAGTAGCTATTAAATATTTCTCAGAAATTGCAACTCAGACAAATAATTTGTCTATTGTGTGTTTATATCTTTTATCCCAACATGTAAGCTCTGTTGGGGCAGGATGCTCTCCGTCTTTTTTAGATTGTTATCTCACTGAATATAGTGCGGGGCATATAGCAGCTGCTCAGTCAACATTTGCTGAAGGAATGAATGGAAAGCACCATTTGTTGCTGGGAAACAATCCAGGAGGCCGTGTGGCTGCTGCAGGGGCCAGCACAGGCAGAGGAATCTGCTGTCCTTTGCTAGCAAGAGCTATTGGTGGTTTCATTTCCTGTTCTGTTTACCTTTGGCATTTGCAAATACTCTTTCACTCTCTAACTTGGTCCACCACAGATTACCTCAGCCTGCTGAGATTTTTCTGGTGGACATCATATTCTCCCATTTTTCCAGTGATGTAAACAGCTTAATTTTTAGACCTGTTTATACAGTGTCCTGCCTAGACAGGAGGTCTTGCTCTGGGCTCCTTTGTTTTTGTTGGCTTTTTGGTTGTTTATCAATGGTGGGGCAATAAATTAATTTGAAATGAATGTACAGCTCAGTGTCACTAAAATTATGTACAACTTTCGAGATTTTAAGTAGTCTTTTTTGTTTTTCTATGCAGAATGATACTTATGCCACCATTTGTGAGGTGAGTTGGCAATCACTAAAAAGATGTCATTAAGCCACATGTCTTTTTCTCTGGTCTCTAAAAAGTTTTTAAAATAGGAGTGAAGAAACCTAAGGTATTCTCAGTGCACTGAGACATTCTTCCTGAAAGTGTTATTATTCTGAGTATACAAATGACTGTAAAATTCAATTTTGGCACAAATATTTACTGTTTTGTGTATCTATGTGCATGTATATAATATATATGTTCCTATGTACATATATACACATTCACTATATGTATATATGTATATTACTGTAATCTGGTTTGGGAGGTTATAATCCCTGGACTCTGGGCAGAGTTGGAGTTGGGGTAATGGAGAGGAGAGAAGGAAGAGGCACATTCAGAGATATCTCTGCTGACTCCATTTTCTTCCCCACAATGTATAGTGCTCTATCATTAAATATAGGACATGAAAAGAGAATGCTTTAATTGCAACTCTTTCTTTCTTTCTTTCTTTCTTTCTTTCTTTCTTTCTTTCTTTCTTTCTTTCTTTCTTTCTTTCTTTCTTTCTTTCTTTCTTTCTTTCTTTCTTTTCTTTCTTTCTCTCTCTCCCTCTCTCTCTTTCTTTCTTTCTTGCTCTATTGCTCTATTGCTTTCTTTCTTGCTTTCTTGCTTTCTCCCACTCTTTCTCCCTCCTTTCTCTCTCTCTTTCTTTCTTGCCACAGTCTCACACTATCACCCAGAGTGGAGTGCAGTGGTGCATTCTTGGCTCACTGCAACCTCTGCCTCCCTGGTTTAAGTTATTCTCCTGCCTCAGCCTTCCGAGTAGCTGGGGCTACAGGCACGCACCACCATGACTGGCTAACTTTGTATTTTTAGTAGAGATGGGGTTTCACCACGTTAGCCAGGCTGGTCTCAAACTCCTGATTTCAAGTGATCCACCTGCCTCAGCCTCCCAAAGTGCTGGGATTACAGGCATGAGCCCCTAAGCTTGGCCGCAATTTTCTTTCTTATGCAACAAAATCCTTTGCCAACATTTTGCAACACAGCTTCTCTCCACCCCTTCTCCCAATGGTAAGCGATGTCTCACATTGCCCTGCCCAGGTGTACTGACGGTCCTCTAAGCAACCTCTGCTGCACTTGATTTTCTCTCTTTCAAAGAGACCTTGACGTTTTGATGTTTCCTACTTAGTCTTCAGCTGAGCTTATCTGTCCTGTATTTCATCCCTTCAAAATAAGGTTATTTGACAATAGGTGATATGAAGAAGCTACATTATTTATGAGTTTAAAACCTGTGTTCGCTGGGTATGGTGGGGTGCACCTGTAGTCCCAGCTATTTGGGAGGCTGAAGTAGGAGGGTTGCTGGAGGTCAGGAGCTTGAGAGCATCCTGGGAAACATAACACGACTGTTCCCTGAAGAAAAAAACTTTAAAACCTATGTTGTATTCTTTTTAAATATCCTTGAAACTGGTAACCAGAGCGTGGGGAAGGAGTATAAATTATTGTTCATTAGTAAAACAGAAAAATTCCCTCTTAATAGGCAGCAAAAATACAAACGAAAAATTAAATTGGCATGTTTTCTCAGTTATAACTGGTTGGTTATAAAAATCACATCTGAGCAATTTTTCTTGGGAGTGGGTGGAGGTGAGGGTTGGGTAAGAAGAGAGAAACCAGAGGAGACAAATCACCCATATGTAAAGAGACAATTAAAGGTCTCTCCTGATTGAGATAGAAAAAAAAAAATTGCCTGCGAATCCTTTTATGTGATGAAAGCAAAATTACCCCAAAGAATAGTCCCTAGAATAAATGTACCAGTGTCAGAAAAATCAGGGAGAGAGAGCCTTTAAAGCATCGAAGAAATCCAGGATTAGATTTGTAGTGTGCTAATTCTTTGTTAATCATTATGCTGCTCAGTTTTCTGTGCTTATGTAGTATAAATCTTTCCTCTCAGTGTTATAACTTGTATAACTATTCTTTCTCTTTATACTTTGCTGTTTTACACTTTAAAATGTTTCACTTTAAATAAAGTAGAACCGAACAGGAATATGTGCTATATGTTTAACTATCTATATCTATCTATCATGTATCTATCAGTCTATCATCTATCCATCCTATCTATCTATCTATCTATCTATCTATCTATCTATCTATCTATCTATCTATCTTTCTGTCACCTCAGTTGTCCACACCTTTAGGAAATCAGACTCTTTACTGGTGTTTGAACATAGGAAGGTTGTCATTTTTGCAATTCGTATTTCTTGGAAGGAATAATCTTGAAAGTGATAGCTCAGTGAAACAGAACTTGGAAAATGATGATAGGTAGTGAGATGGCTTATCCCTGATAATTTAAAATGCAAATTAGATCTTATCATCGCATCTTGGCCTTTGGCCATATAGCTATATATAGAATTAAACAATAGAATATATATATATATAAATAAAATATACAATAGTCAAAATAGATCTTATTATAGCCAATTGGTCTTATTGTACCTGAAACATTTCAATGGCTTTTTACTGCTCTTTGGAAAGAATTACAAACTACAAAGGTCTACCAGCTCCACTGCCTGCCTGTCTTGACTTCATCTCACATTCTCCCCTTGGTCTCTGTGCTGGCCACACTGACCCTTCCCTCTTTCTTGACATAGAAGACACATTCCTGCCTCAAAGTTTTCATCCTGTTGTTGCTTCTGCTTTTACCCAGATCTCTGCAAGCCCAGCTCCTCCTGATGACTGAAGTCTTGGCTTGGATCACCCTAATAAAGTCTCCTTCTCCACCTAGCTATACCTGTGGCTTTGACTTATTTTCTTCCCAGCAATTTTCATTATCAGAATTATTTTTTCTTGTTAAAAATTTGTCACTCAGTTATTATCTACCTCCTTCTAAGGGAAGTCCTATAAGGCAGGGAATTTAACTTTCGTGCTTACTGTCGTATTCTTAGACCACACAACCATGCTTGGCATGAAAAGGCCAATTGTTCAAATATTCTGAATGAATGAATGAATAATTTTTAAGGGAACAATGCCTTAATTCATATGGAGGGCGGTGGCGGAGGCTTCCTTGTGTTACAGAAGCTGGAAAGGGCACTGGCAGCCTATGTGCCAGTCTGGGAAACCAAGGGTGGAGCCAGAGAGGCAATAAAGATGGACTGACTACGATGAGGAAGATGGGAATGTGGGTGGGAACAGAGAGAGCTAGCTGAGGTAGCCCCTGGGAAGAGTAAACTTGGCCTCCACTGTGGAAATGGCAGCTCAGTAATGTGGAATGTTCCACATGAATGTCCCATCCAGGGGCTTCAGGCTCAGATTCTGTAAATTCCTTAAATCCAACCATCTTTAGATTCTCTCCAGGCAACTCAAGCTTGAGAAACACTGGATAACTTTATTTGAAGTCCAATGTCAAATTGCCACCATGGTTCAGGGAGGGGTGAAGGGAGGTGAAAGGAGTGGGGGGCTGGAGTGGGGAAGGAGAGAGAGAGAGAGAGAGAGAGAGAGAGAGAGAAGGAAACATAGTTGTTAGCTTTACCTCCACTTGAGATAACTTTTAAACTCCCAGAAGGATGGGAATTTTATTATCTATTTCCCCTGAACATGTCAGAAAAAACAGGACCACAATTTCCCCTGATTGTCAGGACTAGCTATATTTCAAAATAATCTGTATTTCCAAATACATCTCCTCTCTTCTCCTTAGTTTTCTTTTACGGAAAAAAACCCCCTCATGTTATATAATAATTTTGCTGTAAATTGGTTTGTTTATTCTCTGCAGTTAATAAATATGTTGAATGCTTCACTAAAATATGTAAACAGGATGTGAAACATATACTAAACCTTGAAATTAAATAATTCCAAACCCAAACTAAGGTATTTAAATTAATCCTTAACTAAGCAAACCTGGGTTTATCAGGCACCCTTCCTTTCAGTGTGCAAATCAAACGTTGAACTGTTCATATTTGCAAGTTATAGTTCTTCTTTTTAGGGCAAATGTATTGTGCCTGCTTTCTGCTATTACCATGAGAAACTATAGCATGTTGTCCTAGGTGTTGTAGTTACATATTGAAAGACAGCAGGGAGATTGATCATGATTGTGTTGTGGTTTTACAATATGTGCCTTTTCTGCAAGTATGTGTGTGTGTATGTGTTTTGTAGCTGATGTTAATGCATCTGTTAAGAGTTGCAGGAAATTTGTGTTTCAGTCATCAAGTTATGTACTGTATTTTTCATTAATGAGATAAAATGTAAATATCATTAAGTTTTCATCGATTTTAAAACTCAACATTGGTATAAAGATATTCATTAAAATGTTCAGCTACTATACAAATTTATAGTCAACTTTTAATTTTCCAAGGAAGACTGGGATATATAAAATAAGTAGTTAATCCCTAAGCATCATTTTACTCTAAAGTTTTAGGTTTTAAGCTCATTAAAACATTGACCAAGATGGCAAGCAGATGATTGTACTGCTAAGCTCAGTGTTTTTTCAAACTATATGATGTGCCACATTAGAAGGTCATCAAATCAATTCAGCCAACCAAGAGTCGCATTAAACAAAATGAAACAATAGAATAGAATATCATTGTACATATAAGAGCACATCACAGAAAAGGAGTTTCTTTTGGGGACAATGAAAATGTTCTAAAATTAGATTGTGGTGATTATTGCACAACTCTGAATATTCAAACAGCACTGAACTGTGTACTTTAAATAAGTGAGTTTACGGCAGGTGAATGTATTTCAATAAAACTTCTAAAAATGGAGGAAAAAGTAAAGATCATTTCAGGAATCTTTTTTTCAACATGTATGTGTGTACTAAGTTGTTTTGTTAAGTTATTTTTTGCTGTGGAGCATGGTCAAAAATTTGGGAAGCGCCAGTCTAGCAAGTGGGAATTTTACTGCAGGGGAAATAGTTGACATAAACATGTACTTGCGTGTTAGGCACTCAAAGTTAGGCACTCAGAGTAGATTTCAAAGATTTACTCACATATTGGGCAAAGATATACTTGCATATTAGATATTTGGATTTCAAAATTTAGTTGAAGCTTATCAGCAAAACCAGTACCAAGGCTGCCCTGACTGTCATGCTCTCCGTCTTCCACAGCGGGAGTCGTGTGAGGTTGGCTGCAGCAGCGCGGAAGGTGCATATGAAGAGGAAGTACTGGGTAAGAAGACACACACGACTTTTAAAAAATAGGCTGCACCACTCTAGTGACTTGCACTTTTGTAAAGATAATGAAACACCTCTCAAAACATCTTGACTTCTACATCTTAGTATGATCAAAAATATCTACTTAGAGAAATCAGTAATTTCAAACGTGTAGGCCATTCTGATAAAGATTCAGCAAGATTCTTCTTTCAGAACAAAAAAAAAAGGAAACAGTCCATGACTAATGTTTAGGACCAGATTTTGCCCTCAAGTTCAGTAGATACACTCACTTCTGTCTTAATGACAGACAAATGTACATCCTGAGCAGACTTGATGTCAGAGAATGCCACTGTTTTAATGACTGGAAAGTATACACATATTGTACTGAATGTACCTTTCATTATTCAGCTAACAGTTATCCAATAGAGTGCCTACTATGTGTATGACTCCTCAAAAGGCTCTAGGAACTTGTAAAATGTACAGAAGCTATACTTCTCAGTGTTAGATTTTGAGCAAGTAGGGGCCTTGGGTGTTTATCAGCTCCCTCTGCCTGATTTTGGAGTAGGCTGGGCATGTCACAGTAGCTTTGCCTTAGAGTGTTAATTCTCCACTAGTTTCTAAAAGTCCAATGCTTTGATAAGTCATAGCTTCGATGTCAGCAGATATCATTTCCAGAATTCCCTAGGGCATCCTCCCACCGCGATGTAGACAGTTCCCTTAAGTCTGAAGGATGCTTGGCTCTTCCATACGTTGTAGTCCTTGACTCAGTGGCTTGTTCCTTGCTCTCAGTGGCTGATGGAAATCGGAAGGGGAATCTTGTCTTGCTGTTCTGATTTGCTTCTGCCCTTTAGTGTCCCACAAAAGACACCCTAGACATTTCTGTGGAGAGGTAGTGATACTACATTTTTTTTCTATGTTGTGGGAATTAGCTGTGGATAAAATGTATATTTTATGGTTTCCAAGCTGTGCACTGATGTGCTCCAGGCCATTACAGCAATCTCATGGGGAGCCATGGAGTATTTTAAACACTCAAGGCGGGAGCCATGGAGATTTTAAACACTCAAGGGGAACACAGAGATATGAGAAATCTGTTGGATGGTGATACCCAATCTGATCATAATATTGGAGGAGTTGTGCAGTAACCAACAGGTACACAGGCTCCATTAGTATGCAATTATTTTTATTTCAGGATGAAATAAATATACAGTTTCATCTTTCAATTTCTTATTTGTTTCAAACATCTACCAAATTGTTAGATACCAAATTGTTAGTCAATCTGGTATTAACACATACTTATTAAGTTATACTACTTAAAAAATGGAACTGTTAGAGAATTGTTTTAGTTCAGAGAACCATAAAAAATTTCTGAGAAACTAAGGACACCAGAACTGAGGAAGTGTGTAATCTTTTATTTACATTCCTTTATTATATTCTAAAATTATATTATCAGCTTAATTATATAATTCTGTTAGAATACAAGTGCAATCAATGCTTTATTTTTATTTTCTCATTGGCTATGGATCAATGTCTATGTACCACTAACAAATGAGATGTATCAAGTCTAAATAAAAGCATTTGTACTTAAAGACCATATCTGTAGTCTGTTATAATTAATCCTTTCATCCATGATCCTAAGACCTTATTTGTATTTAACTCATCTGATTTCTAGGTCATTTATCAGTGGGTATGCTATGTTCGTTTTAGATACCTCCCGTATCTCTTTTCACATGATGGAATATGATACTAGCTAATAATATATTAAAATAAATAAATAAAAATACATATTTGCCTATACAAAATATAAATGCATACACACACACACACACACACACACACACACACATATATAAGAGACAGAGAGAGAGAGTCTCGCTCTATCACCAGTGGCACAATCACAGCTCACTGTAACCTCAAACACCTGAGCTCAAGCAATCCCCCCTGCCTCAGACTCCTGAGTAGCTAGGCATGAGTCACCATGCCTGTCCAAAAATAGCTATTTTTTATTAGGCATTTATGAGTTGACCACTTTTCTCATTAATTAATATGTGTTAGCTCCTTTTGTCCTCAGAGTTATACATACTATTATTAACCTCATTTTACAGGTAAGAAAATTGAGGCACAAAGTTTATATACTTGCTTGAGGCCACGTAGCTGGTAAGGGATATCTCTGAAATTATAACCCAGCTGCCTGGTAACAGAGCCTTTTCTTACCCACTCTGCCATGTACTGAAAATAGGATGGAGCTCAGTCTAGCTTCCCTTTTTCATTTGGCTCTCTCTTTGCCTTGATATTTTAGCATAAACCTACTTTACCTTTTTTTTTTCATATGTATCACCACGGCTTTGAAATATGTCTATGTTTAGCTATGATATTTACATTTACTTGTACTTATATAACTGATCACTTCTGCCTAGTTCTCAACTTTTGTCGTTTCTGGTGCCTCCTGGTTATTTTTCCTCACTCTGCTGATAACTCCATCATTGGAGTCCTCTTCAAGGTGTCCACAGCATACCTAATTCCTGCTATTGAGAGTCTCACAACAAGAAAGGGAAGGAAAGTGGAGCTGTGCTTTGCTTATTCAGTTATAATAGTCAAAAATAAACTATAAAAAGAAGAATCACTGAGAAAGGTTGTGCTAGGCCTCTTTGTGAGCTAGGTCCTCAGATGACAATGGCTTTGATTTTTCTGGATTACAGAGTATGCACTTTAATTGGTCCATGTCTGGTATCTGTAGTGATGAGAATTGTATCAATTTTCTCTTAATCAGAAAGAATGAGGTCCTGGGAGTTTGTATTTAACTATTTTAAGCTCCCTACCAAATTTACCATGCTTTCTCAACCAGAGTGCTGATTCTGTTTCTATGAAAGAAAGCTGAAGCATTAAATTCATCACAATTTTGGAAAAATATAAAAAGTAAAGTAAAATCATTTCTTCACAGTGACATACTATTCAGAAGTCTAGCCCTTTGTACCGTGCCTGGCAAGCAGCACCTGGGAAATATGTGCTGCCATTTGTAATATGTCTAGTGTTTAAACGTCCTGAAATATTTTATAATGTGAGGCAGCCGATCATAGCGTCCTTTGGAGTAAAGGCAATTGCTCTGTACATATAAAAATTATTTGTTGTTAAGATGCACAGCAATAGTAGAATTAGAGGATAAAATTTCAGAAACATATTGGGGTACACGTCCCAGGATAATGAATGGTTCTGTTGTGCCACTGACATGCTCTGAGCACTGGGCCCCCCGGCCTGTAAGAGAGTAGTATTGTCAGAGAAAACTGAACAGCTCAGAACCCTCTGTGTCATCTGCCTGTAAAACCAAAACCTGAACAAAAAAATATTATGTTCAAAGATAACAATAAATGCTGTGGAAAAAAGACTGACAGACTGACTGACTGATTTTTAAAAATAAATTGAATATGCATACCATTGATTATTCAGGTGAGTTAATGTGGCAAGACGGTTTTAGCAAGAGAATACAGAGAGCCCTAGATGAGACAGGCACACACTCTCTTGTGCTGATGCACAGGAGTGCATGGTGAGTGAAATCTTCTTTTCTCCCCAGGAAATGCAGACCTTCCAACTGCGCCCTTTGCTTCTTCCATTGGAAGCCACAATATGACATTACGATGGAAATCTGCCAACTTCTCTGGCGTAAAATACATCATTCAGTGGAAATATGCACAACTTCTGGGAAGCTGGACTTACACTGAGGTATGAAAGACTGCCTTTGTACCTAAACCCAGACCCTTTCCCAATTTTTAAAAGCGCCAAATTTTTACTTATAGTAAGCATAAAGGCCTTCTAGAAAAGATTCAACTGTAAGATGGGTAGTTGGATTAGATGAATTTTAATCTCAGCTACTCTGTAACATGTTAATGCTAAGCCTTAACATTAAGGCTTATTTTATAGGGAAAATATAATATTTATGTTATAAGGAAAATATAATGTTGGATGTATATACTATTCCTTCAGTGCAGCATCACATAACCGTTCACCCCATTAGTCATTATCTGCCCATCCCAGCTAAGATGAGTCCAGCTAGGATGGAGGGCAGAAGAAAGATTCTCATGGGGGTTGTTGCAATTTAGAAGTACTGTCTATGGTGGTCATCCAGGACTGTGTCTTTTAGGGAAGCATGAGAAAGTTTAGAAAAAAAAATAGTCCCAAGATACTATGTGTACTAACATAGAAAAATTTAAGTCCTTGAGATTATAAATGCCAAATAATTGAATCCGTAATTTTGCTATTTCGAAGGGAAGAATTTCTGAGTGAATTCTGCATGCTGATGTCTGAATGGCTTAGCACTAAGCTCCAGGCCTCTATTTCATCTCTGTCAAGCCATCCATCTTCCACAAATTAATCTATGCTCTTGAGTCCCAATGTGGCGTGGTGATTCTATACATGCTGATTATTGATCACTCCTTGATTTAGACCGTGTCCAAACTGTCCTATGTGGTCGAGCCCCTGCACCCCTTTACTGAGTACATTTTCCGAGTGGTTTGGATCTTCACAGCGCAGCTTCAGCTCTACTCCCCTCCAAGTCCCAGTTACAGGACTCATCCTCATGGAGGTATGGTGTACACACATTGCTTATAAAAGGACATTATTGCAAAGCTTTGATTTAGTTTGTTTTTATTTTAAACAATGAAATAAATATAATCCTTCCTATTAATCGATCCATTCAACAATTGGGTACATAACTATGTGCTAGGTAGTATTCTAGGTACTCACAATACCTTTAAGATCAAAAGAGACAATGACCCTTGCTCTTGTGGTGCTCACTTTCCTTTCTTTTTCCGAGACAGTCTTGCTCTGTTGCCCAGGCTGGGATGCAGTGGTGTGATCTTGGCTCACTATAACCTCCACCTCCCGGGTTCAAGTGATTCCCCTGCCTCAGCCTCCCAGAGCAGCTGGGACTCAGGCATGCACCACCATCCCTGGCTAATTTTTTGTATTTTTAGTAGAGATGGGGTTTTGCCATGCTGGCCAGGCTGATCTTGTACTCCTGACCTCAAGTGATCTGCCCGCCTCGGCCTCCCAAAGTGCTGGGATTATAGACGTGAGCCACCTCGCCCAGCTGGAGCTCACATTTTGGTGGAAGAGGAATATTCTGCAATAAACATAAGAAATAAATAAAGTATATTGTAAGTGGGATGGTGCTGTGTGCTATAGTAAGAGGAATATTTTGAGCAGGGTTTGTCATTTAGGGGATTGGAAATAAAGAGTGAGGAGGGAAGGAGAGGCCAGTGGCAGTATGAAATAAGGTGGCCAGAATGAGCCTTGATGAGCTGGTGGGGTAAAGTTTGAGCAAAGACTTAAAGGAGGCGAGGAAGTCAACCACGCAGTTGTCTCAGATAGAGAGTTACAGGCAGAGGGATGGTTCATGTGGAGGACCTAAGGCAAGAACATCCTTGGCCTGATCAAGGAGCAGCTAAGGGGCCCATGTGGCTGAACCAGAGTGAAGGAGGCAGAGCAGTAACAGCTAAGGTCAGAGAGATGGGGGCCAGATCTCAGTCTACCTCGGGGATCTTGGTAAGGCATGTGGCTGTTATTCTGGAAGGAGAGTCACTGTAAGGTTTTGAGGAGAGGAGTGACATGATCTGATGCAACTTGCTTTATACATTAAAAGGAAAACTGGCTGCTGTATGGAGAATGGACTGTGGGGTGTGGGAGAAAGCAGGAAGAACTGGTAGGAAGCCATGTGGTGACCCAGGTGAGAGGCCCAGGAGTGGTAGTGGTGTGGTATAGATATGTTTGAATTCTATTTTTATTTCTTCATATAATTTTAGTCTTTTTATTGCCTAGGTTGTAAATTCTTTGGCTGTGGAAAAATAACATCTGTAAATAAGTTCACCTCCTTTTTTGTTTTATTTTTTTACTGGAAAGGTGGTTATTTTTTGTATTATATTTTTAATATAATTGAAAGGAAGATTGGGCACTTTTTTCGTTCATTCGAGTATTAATCAAGGACCTATTACATACCAGACATTGTTCTAGACACCAAAGATGATAAAATTCTAACACTTATGGGGTTGCATTCCAGCTAGGGAAGACAGTCGGATAAGTAATTAAGTAAAGGTATTTGTTGGGTCATGAGAAGACCCAATGAATAGCACCCTTCTTCTTAGTCTGAGTTCTGAACCAATAAAAGATAAAACAAAAACAGCCAGAAGATGGCTGCAGGAATGTCCGTATTATTTCTGATAAGGGCCAAACTGAATGATGATAGATTTTAAAGTAGGAGGTGGGATCTGACAGGTAGACAGAGGCTTGGTTGCATAGGGCCATACTGACCCTGATAAGGAGTACAGATTTTATTCTAAGTGTAACAGAATGTCTTTGGAGTGTTCTAAGGAGGGGAGGCACTGGTTCAAGTTTTAAAACTCTCAGTATGGCTGATGCGTGGAGAATAGACTGGGAGGGTGGAAGGAAGGCCAGGGAAGTGGGGGAGCTGTTAGGTGGCCAAGTCCGTCAGGCTTGATTTGGTGATGGCTCTGACTTGGGTGATGATGGGAAAATGGGGAAATGTTTGTCATGTATTTTGAAGACTGAGCTGTTGGGGTTGCTGAATGGATTTGGTGAGGAAGAAGGGAAAATCAAAGTTGCTAACTTAGACTTTCAGTCTGAACACCTGAGTGTCATCATTTACTGAGACAGGGACAAGGGTAAAGGAGGAGTAGCTTTCCTAGATAAAATCATCAGTTCTGTTTCAGCCATGTAAAATTTGAGATGTCTATTAGATATCCAAGTGGAGTTGCTGAGGAAGCAATTAAATGGAAGGATTGGGAACTCAGGAGGTAAGTCGAAGGTATCCAAACGACCAGTTTAGGAGTTATCACCATAGAGATGTGATTCAAGCAATGGGCCTGGAGGCAGCATGCTAAAACGGAATGTGGTTGAAAAAAAGGAGTTCAGTGTGTCAGCCCAAGGGCCTTCATATTTGGTGGCCAGGAAAAAGAGGAGGGACAGCAAAAGACACAGAGAAGGAGAGACTCGGGAGCTTGTGGTGTCCCAAAGCCAAATGATGAAAGTGTTTCAAAAATGAAGATGATTGAGTATGACACAGTGACGTTATCTCTGGAAAGCAACAAAAAGCTTTTTGTCTGCTAGATTCCTGCTTCCTCATTTTCCCACCCTTTGTACAGAATGTTGCCCTATCAGACTATAACTTTATCTGAGCTGCTGTCCTCTGAATACTAATGCATCCTTAGAGCAATTCTAGTTCTAATAGAATTCTAGCTCTAAATAAATGTTATTGTTCTCTTGTTCAAAATATATTCATGGGATATCTATAGATGCATGGATACTGACTTTAAGAAGCTTACTGTCTTGTAGAAGAGATAAAGCATATGCCTAACTAACCTCACAATAAGGTAAAGCTTTATTAAACACATAGAAAAGGTACTGACAAATTCCCATGGACGTTTAGAGGAGGGAAATATTATTTCTGAAATGAAATACCAAAGAAATCTCTCTGGAGGAAGTCTCATTTGTTGAGTTAGACATGAGGTGAGGAGAGAAAAGGGCAGGTTCAGGTGTCTATGGGACCAGGGTCACCAAGATTGGATTCCAAGGCATGGAGGGAAAACAGTCATATTCCGTCTGCTGGAAGCTTGCAATACAGGAAGAAAAATAGTGAGAATAACATTGGGAAGGCTGACTAGGTCCATCTTACCAAGAATCTTAAATGTCCTGGGTAAGGAGTTTGTACTTTATTTACAATGCATTTAGGAGTTATGGAAGATTTTAAAGCAGAGCAGTAATTGCTTCACATGCTTCTGAAAAAGAGAATTTTGGCAACTGAACATAGAATAGATTGAGAGAATGAGAGAGATTTGAAAGTACAGAGGTAGAGACCAGATGGGAGGTTACTATATTATTTTAAGATTTTATCAAAACTGCTTTTTAAAAACAACATATATTGGGGTATTCTCTGACTCATTATTTTGAAGATGTGACTTCCATACCAGGAAAAGGATTCAAGCCTAGAAGCCTTAGAGGAAGGCAAATGCTGGGGCAGACACTGAGGGAGAGTTGTCTGGTCCCCTCACCCTCAGAGTTAGCTGAGGCAACCCAGGAAGACATGCTCCAGGCTGGATGCCCTAACCCTCAGCTCTGGAGATGTGCCTATGTACAGAGAGCCTCAGGCTGAACTAGGCCTTGGACCTCAGCAGAGCTGAGTAGCTGATGAAGTTGGTTGGGGCATTTTTCCCCTTCCCTGATGGGTGCTGTCTCCTTGCTTGTCAGATCTCAGGGTTTGTGTGGCCACCTCTGCTGATTATTCTGACTGTTCTTATTTACAGCCTCAGATCAAACACTGGCCTAGGACCATGTTTGAAATTTTCCAGATCAGAGTAGAATGAATTTTTCCTTGTTCCAAGCAATGCCATATGTTATCCAACAGTGCTGGGACATTTTCTGGTGCTACAGAAATACCATGCAGAGACATTGGCTGGGCAAATCAAAATAATGAAAGCAAATTTTGCTGTCCATTTCTTGGCCTCTCTCCTGGATAAGCAAGCTCACATACCCTCTGTGTCTTCTGGACCCTACATGGGTGTCCTTAGGGATAGCATCTCATCTCATGTTTCTGATTCTCACTTTTCTAGCTACATCAAAACTTAGAAACTTATCTGTATTGTGTTAATTGCCTCATAGTCCTATTCTCTTTTAGCTGTGGGAACGACATGATTTTAGATGGTGCTATTGCCTTTCTTTTTTTTTTTTTTTTTAAAGACAGAGTCTCGCTGTCGCCCAGGCTGGAGTTCAGTAGCACGATCTCAGCTCACTGCAACCTCTGCCTCTCAGGTTCTGGTGATTCTCCTGCCTCAGCCTCCTGAGTAGCTGGGACTACAGGCGCCCGCCACCACGCCCAGCTACTTTTTGTATTTTTAGTAGAGACAGGGTTTCACCGTGTTAGCCAGGATGGTCTTGATCTCTTGACCTCGTGATCCGCCCACCTTGGCCTCCCAAAGTGCTGGGATTACAGGCATGAGCCGCTGCACCCGACCTTTTTTTTTTTTTTTTTTTTTTTTTTTTTTTTTTTTTTTTTTTTTTAGATAAGGTCTCACTCTGTCACCCAGGTTGGAGTGCAGTGGCATGATCTCAGCTCACTGCAACTTCTGCCTCCTGGGTTCAAGTGATTCTTGTGCCTCAGCCTCCCAAGTAGCTGGGATTACAGACATGCACCACCATGCCTGGCTAATTTTTGTAATTTTAGTAGAGATGGATTTTTGCCATGTAGGCCAGGCTGATCTCGAACTCCTGGCCTCAAGCGATTGGTCCATCTCAGCCTCCCAAAGTGCTGGGATTATAGGCTTAAACCACCGCACCCGGCCTAAATGGTGCTATTGCCTTTTAACTGGGTCCTTTCAGAAAATAATTTCTTAACAAAAAGGAATGATTGTCAGGCAAGGGATACCAGCATTTCAGGGAAGATTTGTGTGTGTGTGTGTGTTTTTTTTTTTTTTTTGGTGAAGAAGACCTGGACAACGATCACATCTGCCATGTAGGTGACATTTAACTTGCTTCAACAGTAGAAGATCACATTTGGGCATTGACCGTAATGAGTTAAATTTTGACATTCCAATTATATTATAATTCAGTGGGAGAAATTTATTTCTTCTCTGTTTATCATAGTGACTGACTACATGGAGCCGAGGAGTGATGCAATGATGCTTGTGTTTGCTGAAAATTAGTCTGAGAGTTAGAGAGGAATTGCATCAGAGAAAGGCTGAGAGAGCAATTAAAAGGGCTTTTAAAAGTCAGTGGTGATGCAGAGCATTTACCAAAAGTGTTCAGAGGGAGAGAAATCTACTCAAGAGCAAAGTAACTTCTAATTGTGTCTTTCTATGGATAGAGGAAATAAAAGAGCGTGGTTTCAGGGGTTTGGTTTGAAGGCAGGTGGAGACACAGATGGAAGCTAGGCTGTCAGATCATTTGTTGTCCTTTCTTTTTCCACTCAAGTAGCTGCTGGAGACTGTGTGTGAATGCTCAGTCGTTTCATATATGCTCCTTTAATCCTTTGCCAGGGCAGGGGTGCTGAAGCTCAGTCAGCCTGGATTTCCAGGACCTGAGAGCCGGGGTAAGGAAAGTGTAGTCTGGGTCATTAGAGCTGATGCCAACAAAAGTGAAGCCAACTCTTCGAATTGCAGCTTATCTGAACCCACATCTCCAGCTGGAACCAGCAAGGCTGCCCCACTCAAATGAGTGAAAAGGCCCCAGGATGGACTTTTTATTTAAACTCATGTTGATCATTGACTCCAGTTTTGGTCAGACTCTCCTCTTCTTCCTAAACTGGTTCCATCCCATGTTTCAACTCATTTAAGTCTCAGAGATTCCTGATGACAGTTTTTAAAGGACCATTATTGTATTCGTATACACTATATTTAATTTTATTTCATTAATTAGAAGTAAGGAAAGTAACATTTGAAAGAGCCTCTTGGGAAAGGAGTGAACTGGTTTAGACATCTTATCACCTTTCCTCTATCACATATTTTGAATATTAATAAAATTATTTCATTTCCATTAAGTTTTCAAAAAAAAAAACAATACTTTTTTCCATCTTATTTTAAAAACATCACGCTTGCACATTTTTCTGCTCACTATGTCACCATTATCTCTTCCAGTTCCTGAAACTGCACCTTTGATTAGGAATATTGAGAGCTCAAGTCCCGACACTGTGGAAGTCAGCTGGGATCCACCTGAATTCCCGGGTGGACCTATTTTGGGTTATAACTTAAGGCTGATCAGCAAAAATCAAAAATTAGATGCAGGGACACAGAGAACCAGTTTCCAGTTTTACTCCACTTTACCAAATACTATGTACAGGTAAGAATTAAGCGATGCAGAGGGAAATGTAACCAGCATGGCTGCAGGCATGATAATTATTTAAGAAATATGGCTGTCAAATAGTTTAAATGTACACCCACGGTGTTGAGTTGAAGTCATTGTGGTTTTCCTCAAGCTTATATGCTTATTAGATTATAGCGTCCTAAGCAGAAACATTCTCAAGTATTTCTATTATATTCAGAGGGTACTCACAAATATGGCTAATAAAAACATCATAAACACCATGAATTTCAAATTTTCTTTTAATCCAATAGGAAAAAAGTGAGGAGGTAGAGTTCTGTTTAGGTATTTTTATTAACCATTAGGGTAATTATTTTATTACTGTTAGCTTTTCTAGCATTTACTAGGGCCTCTTTAAATTCAGAGAAGAATGGGGGTCATGCAGATAGCAGAGTTCGGCTTTTGACCTCTATGACCCTGAACTGTGCTAGGGGATGCAAACAAGGATGTGATTGATGGTCATTTTAGTGCTGAGCAGTGGCACCATGTAACTGGACTCATGCGTTGCCACATCATGCTTTAAATAGAAACGTTATTGCTCCTTCTATTTTTATCTCATGTTCACACCATGCCATGTGAAACATGTCTCTCCAAATTGTTTTTGGAATAGGGTTTCTACTGCAGCAGTAAATGAAGTTGGTGAGGGGCCAGAAGCAGAATCTAGTATTACCACTTCATCGTCAGCAGGTATGGCTCAGGCTTGCTCCTTTAGCTACACAGGAATGAGGGTGGCAAGGGTGGTTTCAGAGCCAGAGGCCCTGGGTCACCTGGTAGACCTCAAGACCCACCTCTTCTGCCCAAATGAATATTGTCTTTTGGGTACTTGTTAAGTTTTCAATTTTAAATGAACCCAAGTATTTGATGAATTAAAGTAAGTGGTTAGATTGAAAGTTTTAATATTAGAATTTGGGAATTGAAAATCAGAATGAAAAATTCAGGGTTTTAAAAAAATGGCCTCAAATCTTTGGTTTCAGTTGAAATCACTAGTGTTTCTGACTCACATTTACACACTTAAGGGATACATATAACTTTTCTGTCCTAATCCCTATTTTAGATTGTATATAATTATTTAATATATGTCAGACATTGTTTTTCCAGTATCTTTGTTTTTAAATATATCTGGACTTTAATAATTTGCATTTTACTATATAAGTATTCAATCTGTCAAAGTATCTTGTTATCATTTTGTAAGCACCCTTTTTTTTTTTGGCTTTGGTGTTTTATTGATTACCTCAAGAGACTGAATGCTTACTGTATGATATATGTGTGAGCAAAATAACAAATGAAAATGCTTTCTAAGAAGTACTGGGAATTTGAGGGGAAACTAATAAAAGATTTTTGAGAACATGCAAAGATTCAGAATTCTGGGAGCCTGTTTTCTATTTTTACTAGAACCCTATTTGCTGACTTGACTGCCCCTTACTCTAATCTGTACTTGTCTATGCCAATGGGTATTGAATGTCATCTATCATCAGTGTTTGTTTTTTTGGCTGTTCCTAGACTCTAGGAAAGGAGAGGTATTTTTGTTATGTAAGAAGCATGTCCAAAGGGTGAGTTAAATATAGAGCAGGGTTAAGGTTGTTGTTACTGTGATTATTGCATAACATTCATTAAATACCCTAAAAATGTTCACCCATGCACGTTGCATCAGTCTCCTCTTGAACAGGACTTCAAGCAGAGTTCTGCAGCCTTCCAATGTCTTTCCTCTAAGGACCTTTCCTCTGTCCCAAAGGGAAAGATACTGAAGACAACACAGAGCCAACCAGTGTCTGACAATATGTGTGTGTTATGCATAACCCACTCTGGCCTGGGGTGGACCACCTCCACCAAGCCAATTCTCATGACTGAAAATAATGAGCTGAGCTGGGGCAAGGCTGTTGAGGATAGTGATACATCATGTGATGTCATTTCTGGGTTATTTAGGTGCATATGAACATAAATCCTATTTGATTGTTACTGTACTTCCTACCTCCAATCATAGAATAAATGAATTATACCATAGATGCAATTCTCCGTGCCCTTAGAGAAAATTTGACCAGCCTCTTTCAAGCACTAGTCCCCTTGCTTTGAAGGGTAGTACTGATCTTTTTTTGTATGTGTTAGTGTACCTGTGGTTGGTCTGCCTGTCTGCAAATCATGTTGATTTTTTCAGTCCAAGAAGAGGAGCAGTGGCTCTTTTTATCCAGAAAAACTTCTCTAAGAAAGAGATCTTTAAAACATTTGGTAGATGAAGCACATTGCCTTTGGCTGGATGCTATATACCATAATATTACAGGTCAGTATGACAAAGATAAATGATTTCTGTGTGAAAAAAAGATTCTAAAAGAAGCACTTCTAGAATAAAAGAAAAATCCTGAATATTTCTAGAACATATTCTCTTAATATCCTAATATATTAGAATAATTTAGAAGAATATTTTCTTTTAAAATAAAATCCTTCTATTTTAATTTATTAAGCATTAAATAAATAAATTCTCATTAATATAAGTTTTTTCTTCTGGTTGTTATATAATAATGTATGTGCACTTGCATGACTCTTCTAGGAATATCAGTTGATGTCCACCAGCAAATTGTTTATTTCTCTGAAGGAACTCTCATATGGGCGAAGAAGGCTGTGAACATGTCTGATGTATCTGACCTGAAAATTTTTTACAGAGGTTCAGGATTAATTTCTTCTATCTCCGTAGATTGGCTTTATCAAAGAATGTATTTCATCATGGATGAACTGGTTAGTCTGAGAAGTTAAAGAAAATAGTGATAGACAGTGATACTGATATGCATATCTTGGTATATTTAATACTAAACACAATCCTCTTATTCAATAAATACTCAAGTATTTTCTATGCCTTAGATACTAGGTTATCAATGAATCATAGATCTGGCCTATAGGAGGGTGTAAACTTCACCTAGTGCTAGTTCCGACATAGCATTAAATGACCTTTATTTGTACTGTTTTATAGTCATGAGTTTATACTAAAAATAATTCATCTTCCATAAGATAGTGGCAGTAACTGTGTTATTATTAGGTAACACTACCAGTTATGATCAAAGTTAGCTGCAAGCTTTTAAAATTATATCATACCCAGAGGGAAATTTAGTAGTTCTCCACAAACACAGTAGTACTGAACTTTTCGGAAGATCATTTTTTTGTTTTTTTTTTTGTTTGTGTGTTTGTTGGTTTATTTTTGTTGTTGTTGTTGCATAAGGATTATTTTGACCTAATGAAGACACAGTCTTGACGTGTTTCAAATTCTACTTCTTTGGAAGGTACAGGCTTATCACAATAAGCAACAGCCATTGCTATGGTTGAAAGCCCATAAACTTTGATATAGCTTAAATGTTAAAAATAGTCGAATGCCTCTACAAGTCAGGAAAATAGGCACTTGTATTGCATTGATCTCAATAATGTATAAACTCATTAGGATATAGGATATAAAACTGCCATTTAAGGGCTTTTTTGTTCATTTATCTTGGTTAGTGCTCACTGCCTAGTACAATTCCAGCAGGACAGACTCTTAGGGATACTTGTTGACTGAATTTAATGCTGTATAGACAGATGCTAATCCTACCGGTATATTTTTAATTTTGTTTAGGTATGTGTCTGTGATTTAGAGAACTGCTCAAACATCGAGGAAATTACTCCACCCTCTATTAGTGCACCTCGAAAAATTGTGGCTGATTCATACAATGGGTAAGTGTTAGCCTTGTAAAGATGAATTCTCTTCCATCGACAATAAATAATCTTTGAGAAACTTGTTAATGAAACATTGTAGTACCAGATGAGCCTATCTATGCATCTTACTTTAGGTAAATTTAATTAAATTCAGGCAAAGTTTTCATTCTGTAGAGCCAGGAGGGAATTTTTTTCCAAACATAAATCAACTCCTCTAAAGTAGTTATTCCTCTCTCCTTCACAGCCAAATATGGACATATGGGAAAGATCTCCTGTCTGGGAGTCAGGGGCCTCGGTTGTAGTCCTGGATTTGCCACTTCTTTAGCATGGAATTCAGAGTCTCACTGCCCGCTTCAACACTACCTGTGATAAAGCCCCTTCATTCCACATGTTCCTTTTGCTGAGCCATTCAACTTTAGTTCATTTCTCTGGTCTGGTTCTCACATCTATCAAGAGGCTCTTTAATAAGAAAGCTGCTAGCTTCCACCTTAGGAGACAGGAGCTAACTGATAACTCTGCCTCCTACCCACAAATGATACGGACACATTGTACCGCAGTCTTGCTGTTAAATTGGAGTAGTACCTCAAGCAAGTAATATCATGTCTATGAGCATTGGTTTATCAATCCACATAGGGAAGGTAATAAAACTTACCCAGTCGGGTTATTTTGAAGACAAAATGAGGTATTTATTGTGAATGTATTTTGCGAACTCCAGATATACGTGAATATGAAGGATAAACACATAGAAAGTTATTTTGGAGTTATTATTTCTCAGATATGACCAGATAATAACAGATCAGTAACCAGTAGGCAAAGCCCATGTTTGTAAGATTAAACTTTTTTCTCTCCTGTAGGAATAAAGTTGCTTTCATTTTGAATGAAAAAAAAAGTACAGCTCGTAACATGTTTTTCACAAACAAAACCTCTTTTAAAAAAGATTGTTCATTATTGATTTTAAAATCAAACTTTCTATTCCTATTCATTCACAATTTACTAAAGATTTATTTTAACTTCTGGTTTTGAATGAATTACTGAATTATGGAATATTTCAAAACGCTTTGTGATGTAGGACAAGGATTCTCTGGATCTTACTGTTTTCATATGTAAAGGTCTACGGTCCTATGAAATGTAACTTTGTTGTTGACACTTACACAAAATGACTCATTCTGAGGATAATGAACTTTACCCACTAATTGATCATTCAAATGGGATCAGTGAGGTCTTCCGCGGCTCTTTTTTTCCTATTAGGATAAAATGGATTTGTGCTTAGATTTTGCAATGTGACTAGAAATGATAATGATAATTAGTATTTATACTGAATGTGTGTTTCTAAGTGTATTATGTCCAATAATTCATTTAATTTGTATTCAACCTATGAAATAAGTACTTTTATTATCCTAGTTTTATAGGTGAGGAACAGGAAACACAGGTTGATTCAGTAATTGTCCAAGATTATACAGCTGTTTTGCGATGGAACCAGTGGAACCAGACAGGCCCTGGAACAAGAAGCCTTGCTCCAGGACGTCTAGCTCCAGGGCCTGTCTCCTAACCATCTCTCTATAGCGTGATAGGAGAGTTTTTATAAAAATCAGCATGTAACTTTCAGCAACAGTTTGTGTATAGTAGTCCTAAAGGACATCAGATGTGTGAAACAGTGTATTGTCCTGGTATTAGACATATTTTCGCCGGGCGCGGTGGCTCATGCCTATAATCCCAGTACTTTGGGAGGCCGAGACGGGCGGATCACGAGGTTAGGAGATCGAGACCATCCTGGCTAACACGGTGAAACCCCATCTCTACTAAAAATACAAAAAATTAGCTGGGTGTGTTGGCAGTCGCCTGTAGTCCCAGCTACTCAGGAGGCTGAGGCAGGAGAATGGCTTGAACCCAGGAGGCGGAGCTTGCAGTGACTCGAGATGGCGCCACTGCACTCCAGCCTGGGTGACAGAGCAAGACTCCGTCTCCAAAAAAAAAAAAAGAAAAGAAATATTTTCTTTTTGCACTGCTGAATTGTCTTCTCATTGACTTCAAACTTCCTATAAAACCTCTGCTCTTCTTCCTACCACCACTTCCCCATCTTCTTCCATCCCAGCTTCTCCTCCTCAGTCTGTCCTCCTCTTCCCATGCACCAGATCTCTTCACTTTCTTTCTATTTTTCTTTCTCTTCCTGCTTCAATATAATAATTGTAATCTTTACCATATATGTTTTTCCTTTTATCTACTCTGAAATTCCTCCAAATTCCATTAACAATTTTGAATTCGGGAAACAAAAGCAGAAAATTAAGAGCCAAGCTGTTTTTGCTTTTTGCCTGCTACAATCCGTCCTCAGGGAAAAGAACATAGCTTCATATCTCAAAATGGAGCTTATATCTCAGGATATTATTCTAGCATAGGAGTTTTGAGAAAATTGATGAAGATTTGGAATAGTCATCAAGGCGAATTAGAGCAGAACTAAATAAGGACAAGGAAAATGATTTGACAGTTGTGATGAGAGGTTGGAATGTTGCCCGTTCTTGGGGTTAGGATGAGAAGAATTTATCAAAGTATACTTCTGTTAGCACCTTTCTCCATAATCACAAATTGTAAATTAGCTACATCCACATTAATGGTTTTATGTTTTAGTTAAAAGTTTATTTACAAATTTCATTGTCAATGAAATATTTTGGCAGTTTATTTTCTTTTTCATTATTAAGATAACCTGCTTCGTTACTGTGAGGTTTGATTTTAAATTGGATGTACTTCTCCTCAGCAAATATAAAAGAACAAAAATTATAACAAACTGTCCGTCAGACCACAGTGCAATCAAACTAGAACTCAGGATTAAGAAACTCACTCAAAACCGCTCAACTACATGGAAACTGAACAACCTGCTCCTGAATGACTACTGGGTACATAACGAAATGAAGGCAGAAATAAAGATGTTCTTTGAAACTAATAAGAACAAAGACACAACATACCAGAATCTCTGGGACACATTTAAAGCAATGTGTAGAGGGAAATTTATAGCACTAAATGCCCACAAGAGAAACCAGGAAAGATCTAAAATGGACGCCCTAACATCACAATTAAAAGAATTAGAGAAGCAAGAGCAAACACATTCAGAAGCTAGCAGAAGGCAAGAAATAACTAAGATCAGAGGAGAACTGAAGGAGATAGAGACACAAAAAACCCTTCAAAAAAATCAATGAATCCAGGAGTTGGTTTTTGGAAAAGATCAACAAAATTGATAGATCACTAGCGAGACTAATAAAGAAGAAAAGAGAAGACTCAAATAGACGCAATAAAAAATGATAAAGGGGATATCACCACCGACCCCACAGAAATACAAACTACCATCAGAGAATACTATAAACACCTCTACGCAAATAAACTAGAGAATCTAGAAGAAATGGATAAATTCCTGGACACATACATCCTCCCAAGACTAAACCAGGAAGAAGTTGAATCCCTGAATACACCAATAACAGACTCTGAAATTGAGGCAATAATAGCCTACCAACCAAAAAAAGTCCAGGACCAGACGGATTCACAGCCGAATTCCACCAGAGGTACAAGGAGGAGTTGGTACCATTCCTTCTGAAACTATTCCAATCAGTAGAAAAAGAGGGAATCCTCCCTAACTCATTTTGTGAGGCCAACATCATCCTGATACCAAAGTCTGGCAGAGACACAACAAAAAAAGAGAATTTTAGATCAATATCCCTGATGAACATCAATGCAAAAGCCCTCAATAAAATACTGGCAAACCGAATCCAGCAGCACATCAAAAAGCTTATCCACCATGATCAAGTGGGCTTCATCCCTGGGATGCAAGCCTGGTTCAACATACCCAAATCAATAACTGTAATCCAGCATATAAACAGAACCAAAGACAAAAACCACATGATTATCTCAATAGATGCAGAAAAGGCCTTTGACAAAATTCAATAGCCTTTCATGCTAAAAACTCTCAATGAATTAGGTGTTGATGGGATGTACTTCAAAATAATAAGAGCTATTTATGACAAACCCACAGCTAATATCATACTGAATGGGCAAAAACTGGAAGCATTCCCTTTGAAAACTGGCACAAGACAGGGATGCCCTCTCTCACCACTCCCATTCAACATAGTGTTGGAAGTTCTGGACAGGGCAATCAGGCAGGAGAAAGAAATAAAGTATATTCAGTTAGGAAAAGAAGAAGTCAAATTATCCCTGTTTGCAGACGACATAATTGTATATTTAGAAAACCCCATCGTCTCAACCCAAAATCCCCCTAAGCTGATAAGCAACTTTAGCAAATTCTCAGGATACAAAATCAATTTGCAAAAATCACAAGCATTCTTATACACCAATAACAGACAAACAGAGAGCCAAATCACGAGTGAACTTCCATTCACAATTGCTTCAAAGAGAATAAAATACCTAGGAATCCAACTTACAAGTGATGTGAAGGACCTCTTCAAGGAGAATTACAAACCACTGCTCAACAAAATGAAAGAGGACACAAACAAATGCAAGAACATTCCATGCTCATGAATAGGAAGAATCAATATTGTGAAACTGGCCATACTGCCCAAGGTAATTTATAGATTCAATACCATCCCCATCAAGCTACCAATGACTTTCTTCACAGATTTGGAAAAAACTACTTTAAAGTTCATATGGAACCAAAAAAGAGCCCGCATTGCCAAGACAATCCTAAGCCAAAAGAACAAAGCTGGAGGCATCACGCTACCTGACTTCAAACTATACTACAAGACTACAGTAACCAAAACAGCATGGTACTGGTACCAAAACAGAGATATAGACCAATGGAACAGAACAGAGCCCTCAGAAATAATACCACATGTCTATAACCATCTGATCTTTGACAAACCTGACAAAAACAAGAAATGGGGAAAGGATTCCTTATTTAATAAATGGTTCTGGGAAAACTGGCTAGCCATATGTAGAAAGCTGAAACTGGATCCCTTCCTTACACCTTATACAAAAATTAATTTAAGATGGATTAAAGACTTAAATATTAGACCTAAAACCATAAAAACCCTAGAAGAAAACCTAGGCAATACCATTCAGGTCACAGGCATGGGCAAGGACTTCAGGTCTAAAACACCAAAAGCAATGGCAACAAAAGCCAAAATTGACAAATGGGATCTAATTTAACTTAAGAGCTTCTGCACAGCAAAAGAAACTACCATCAGAATGAACAGACAACCTACAGAATGGGAGAAAATTTTTGCAATTTACCCGTCTTGACAAAGAGCTAATATCCAGAATCTACAAAGAACTCAAACAAATTTACATGAAAAAAACAACCCCATCAAAAAGTGGGTGAAGGATATGAACAGACACTTCTCAAAAGAAGACATTTATGCAGCCAACAGACATATGAAAAAATGCTCATCATCACTGCCCATCAGAGAAATGCGAATCAAAACCACAATGAGATACCATCTCAAACCAGTTAGAATGGCAATCATTAAAAAGTCATGAAACAACAGGTGTTGGAGAGGATGTGGAGAAATAGGAACACTTTTAAACTGTTGGTGGGACTGTAAACTAGTTCAACCAATTGTGGAAAACAGTGTGGCGATTCCTCAAGGATCTACAACTAGAAATACCATTTGACCCAGCCATCCCACTACTGTGTATATACCCAAAGGATTATAAATCATGCTGCTATAAAGACACATGCACACGTATGTTTATTGTGGCACTATTCACAATAGCAAAGACTTGGAACCAACCCAAGTGTCCATCAATGATAGACTGAATTAAGAAAATGTGGCACATATACACCATGGAATACTATGCAGCCATAAAAAAGGATGAGTTCATTTCCTTTGTAGGGACATGGATGAAGCTGGAAACCATCATTCTCAGCAAACTATTGCAAGGACAAAAAACCAAACACCACATGTTCTCACTTATAGGTGGGAAATGAACAATGAGAAAACTTGGACACAGGGTGGGGAACATCACACACTGGGGCCTGTTGTGGGATCGGGAGGGGGAGGGATAGCATTAGGAGATATACCTAATGTAAATGACGAGTTAATGGGTGCAGCACATCATCATGGCACATACATACATATGTAACAAACCTGCACATTGTACACAGGTACCCTAGAACTTAAAGTATAAAAAACAAATAAATTGGATGTGCTTCTCTAATTCTTCCATTGGCTTCTTTCTCCTGATTGCTGGATTGTCCTGCTTCAGTCATGTGTGGGGTATTTCTTTGTGGTTTATAAAATGGTAGCTGTATTGCCTGAATCAATTGTAGATTAAAAAAAATTAGTCCACTGCAAATGCAAAGTAGCCATGCTAGACAGTTATAGCAAAATGATAACTGTACAATTAAAAATGGTTTAAATGTTTTACTTTCTTCCATTTATCACTCAGAATGCATGAGAAAATTTACTGATAAAATTAGACTTAAGGATGTATGTTTTTAGAGGAAAATGTTTGATAGTAATTACCGTATTTAGCCATGTGATTTCTATATAGTATGTTTTCCTTTAAAATTTTGGAAAACCCTTCCTGGCCAGGCTTGGTGGCTCATACCTGTAATCCTAGCACTTTGGGAAACCAAGGTGTGCAGATCACTTGAGCCCAGGAGTTCAGGACTAGCCTGGGCAACACAGTCATACCCTGTCTCTGCAAAAAATACAAAAATTAGTGGAGCATGGTGGCACACCTGTGGCCGTAGCTACATGGGAGACTGAGGTATGGGAGGATCACTTGAACCCAGAAGGTTGAGGCTGCAGTGAGCTGTGATTGGGTCACTGAACTCCAGCCTGGGTGACAGAGTAAGACCTTGCCTCAGAAAAATAAAAGACCCTTCCTGTTTTTGAATTTTTTGATTTCTTTAAAAAGTCACTTATAATAATTAAGAGACTAAGCATTACAAGCGAGGCTGAAATTTTCTAATGTTCCAACCTGTAACTTAAACGAATAGAGTATATCTTAGGAAATTACCTTTTTGCACCTTGGAAAACCCTGTTCTTAGCAACATCAGAGATATATACTGATTGTGCAACAGAATAAAGCAATTAGCCGAGGAGGTTACTCATCCACCTTTGGACTGAATCTCATGAGGTTTCTTTTGTTCCTATGTCAGGTATGTCTTTTACCTCCTAAGAGATGGCATTTATAGAGCAGACCTTCCTGTGCCATCTGGCCGATGTGCAGAAACTGTGCGTATTGTGGAGAGTTGCACGTTAAAGGACTTTGCAATCAAGCCACAATCCAAGCGAATCATTTACTTCAATGACACCGCCCAAGTCTTCATGTCAACATTTCTGGATGGCTCTGCTTCCCATCTCATCCTACCTCGCATCCCCTTTGCTGATGTGAAAAGTTTTGCTTGTGAAAACAATGACTTTCTTGTCACAGATGGCAAGGTCATTTTCCAACAGGATGCTTTGTCTTTTAATGAGTTCATCGTGGGATGTGACCTGAGTCACATAGAAGAATTTGGGTTTGGTAACTTGGTCATCTTTGGCTCGTCCTCCCAGCTGCACCCTCTGCCAGGCCGCCCGCAGGAGCTTTCGGTGCTGTTTGGCTCTCACCAGGCTTTTGTTCAATGGAAGCCTCCTGCCCTTGCCATAGGAGCCAGTGAGTGCTCTGTCCCCAGGGTGGTTACTGGCCTTGCTGGAATAAGAGGAAGGTTTGAACTGCTTGGTGTTGTGATTCAATTTTGAGAACCCCATGTGGCTATTCAGTCATCAACCAGAAGCAGCTACTTAGCTTAAAAAAAAAAAATTATACATTTGTCCTATGTTTATTAGTTTTACAGTAGGAGAATCTCTATATTTCTCATGTATATCCCAATAGAATAATTTGAACATTTATTGAGTGTCTGCTAAGATCCAGGCATTGACATTCTATTCAGAACAAATAGCCAGGGAGATAGAGTACTTGGGTTGAGATTTTTTGTGCCGTCGAAAGCTTGCATGAATTTCAGCAATTCCCTAAAACTCTCTGAACTCGAATCTCCATCTCTGGAGAGAGGTAGTATGTGGGTGGATAAGCAGGTGGGCTCTGGAGTCAGCCTGCATGGATTCAAATACTTGTCTTGCCATTTGTTAACAGAATGACCCTGGGCAAGTTACTAAACCACTCTGTGCCTCAATTTCCACATCTGGAAAAGGGGAATATTTATTATATCTTTTAATGGAACTGTCGTACAGATAAAATTAAAATACATAAGTAGGGCACTTAGAACAGTATCTAGCACAGAGGTCAGCAAACTTTTTCTGTAAAGGAAGGACCAGATAGTAAATATTTTTATTTACTTTGTGGGTCAGATGGTCCCTGTCATAGCTACTCAACTCTGCCATTGTAGTGTGAAGACAGCCATAGATAATATGTAAATGAGTAACTGTGGCTGTGTTCCATTACAACTTTATTTACAGAAACAGTGGGCCAGGTTTGGCCTGTGAGTGGAGTTTGCCAACCCCTGGTCCCCTAGGCAATAGTAAGTATCTAGAAAACATCGGCTGTTTTTTGCTTTAGAACAAAGTTAATTATGTCTGTTTGCTGCGTGTCTCAAAGATGGCTGAAAATGAATAGGTAATTTTTTTTTTTTTTTTTATTGATTGGGCTTCTTGGAGGAAGGTACTATACAAACAGCGGTAATTACATTAGAGATTCATCATTAAGCATTTTTTATCAAGAGCCTGATTATATCTGTTATTGTTGTAGAGAACCCCTCTGGCAATTGTATGCACCAAGCATGTAGCTTTGACTGAAGTACAGTCCCATTTGTCGGAAATGCTGTTTCCTTCAATGCAGCCAAGCATGAGGAATGAACACTGTCCTAGCCTCATCAACAAATTATCCCTGGTGGTTATCGAGGTAGCGGATATTACTGCCCAATTGCTCTCCCATTTGAGATGAGGCTGTAGGTGAATTTATTGAGAATCCTTGGTTTGCCCTTGCAGATGTCATCCTGACCAGTGATATTATTGAACTCTTTGAATTAGGCCCTTCTGCCTGGCAGAACTGGACCTATGAGGTGAAAGTATCCACCCAAGACCCTCCTGAAGTCACTCGTATTTTCTCGAACATAAGTGGAACCAGGCTGAATGTACCTGAGCTGCAGAGTGCTACGAAATACAAGGTTTCTGTGAGAGCAAGTTCTCCAAAGAGGCCAGGCCCCTGGACAGAGCCCTCAGTGGGTACTACGCTGGTGCCAGGTGAGAGAATGTTCTGGATTTAGGGAGTGGCTCTCACAAAAAGAGGACTAGCTGAGTGTCCTTTAAATTTCCTTGCCTTGGATGTAAAGAAATGAGAATGAGGGTGTACTGACCTCTTGAGTATGTGTTTGAGTAAACACATATTGAGTTTGTATTTATTTTCTGAGATTAGGAAAGCAAATAAGGCGCCGTGTGATATTTAATTAGTGTTTCTAACCTGCCATTTTAAACTTTCCAAGATATTTTTAAGGAAACACTATAATTGATTCTTTACAGGTTTCTTCTTTCTTATGGTATATTAAGCAGTGGCATTCCTGAACTCTGAGGGTCTAGCTGAGAGAAGTTGAGGGGCTGTGAATTGTGCTGAATTCCATCCTCTTGGCTGAAAAGACATGGAAGAATGACTATACCATTCACATTACTATTGTTATCACAATCTCTTCTGGATGCTCTGAATGGGACCATGACAAACAGTAGTCAAAGCCCCCTCAAAAATAATTCTACAATGATCAAGACACTGTCATAGGGGCAATCTCACCGTGCGTTTTTCTTCACATTTCAAAAAATTATGTGAAAATCAGAAAGTATGTTTAATGGGATCGTTCTTGTTACACAGATAACAATCACTCATATCCTTTTATAGAACTCTTCAAAGTGTTGACATTCTTTTACTTTATAAAGAAAATCATAAGATATAAGACATAGATATAAGTATATAAGATATCTTTAAAGAGTTTGCTTTCCCTGATGTTTCTTTTAATTTCTTTTTTACTAAACAGCTAGTGAACCACCATTTATCATGGCTGTGAAAGAAGATGGGCTTTGGAGTAAACCATTAAATAGCTTTGGCCCAGGAGAGTTCTTATCCTCTGATATAGGAAATGTGTCAGGTAAACACCAAGTCCCCTGTTCACTTGAATGACAGATTTCTCCTCAAAAGGCTTCCCATGTCATTCAATAAATCAAAAGAATAGGGTATTTTGGTATTAGGTCAATAGTGAAAGGAAAAAATATTGACTCGACTCTACTTCCAGTGATTCTGTTAAGAAAATGTCAGTTCTTACACAGGAATGCTATTTATTAAGTCACAAAATGTGAGGTTGTTTCTAGTTTTATGCCCACCAGGATGGCTTTGATATAATGCTCATGTATTAATCTACCAATGTCATCTCACATTAACAGCCTGTCTTGTTCCACTAAGGCAGTTATACTTAAGTAATTTACTATGTGTTTGCTATAAGACAGGAGCAGAAACTGCTGCACAGAATTCTAAATAAGGTGTAAGGAATAATTGGTTGAGAAAGAGGATTATTAAGTAATGAATGGGTAATTTGCCTGGAAGGCATTAGAAGGAAGAAAACTCTTCATTCTGGGGTGTTGTAACAGTGATCTTGCCTGAAGATGACATCTTCTATAGTTATCTAATTGTTTATTGATTTATGTGGCCATTAAAAGTACAACAGCATTTCCGACCAACATAGGAACCAGATGTAGGTAATGTAGCACCAATGGAGAGAATGCCACTTTGGCATTGGCTGAGTCTGGGCTTCTTCTTAATGTACCTGTGAGCCCTCAGGCAGAACACATGATCTCACCTTGTCTCAGGTTAACCATCTCTCAGGTTAACCATGTCAAAAATGGGAATACTTCCTACTTCATATCTTTGTTTTAGGAACTAAGTGAGATCTGTAAAGTGCCTGGGACAATGTTTGGCAAAGAAGAGATGCTTGATGTGTATCCACTGTTCTGTCTAGTTCCAGAGGTTAAGATTTTGGGAAACGTTATTGAAATATTCTTGACAGATCAAGTTCTAGTGAATATGTGTCAGTGTGTTCTTTAAAATTATGTTGAGGTGCAGATGTGATTTGTTGACTCATTATGTTTTTGTTGGTATGTATGAAAAATAACTGCTAATCATTCACTTTATTTTGAGACATGGATTGGTATAACAACAGCCTCTACTACAGTGACACGAAAGGTGACGTTTTTGTGTGGCTGCTGAATGGGATGGATATCTCAGAGAATTATCACCTACCCGGCATTGCAGGAGCAGGGGCTTTAGCTTTTGAGTGGCTGGGTCACTTTCTCTACTGGGCTGGAAAGACGTATGTGGTAAGTTAAAGCATGGCATTCTGGGTGCTCTGGAACAATACTTATCCACTTCTGTGACTTGCACACCAATTTCATGTTTTGTTTTGTTTTGTTTTTAAATACTTGTGTACCACCTATGCTATTATTTATTTAATGTTTATCTTTAAACAAACTCACTTAAAATTTTTTGTTGTTGTTTTTTTGAGACTCAGTTTCACCCTGCTTCTCAGGCTGGAGTGCAGTGGCGTGATCTTGGCCTCCGCCTCCCAAGTAACTGGGATTACAGGCATATGCCACCATGCCTGGCTAGTTCTTGTATTTTCAGTGGAGATGGGGTTTCACCATGTTGGCCAGGCTGGTCTCGAGCTCCTGACCTCAAGAGATCTGCCTGCCTCAGCCTTCCAAAGTGCTGGGATTACAGGCAAGAGCCACCGCACCCAGCCCCATCTCACTTTTAAAATGTGTTTTTGTATAAATTAAATTTGTTATCGCTATTTGTTGAATTAGCTATTTTTTCCCCAATAATAGTTTAAAGTAAATACATGGAAATGCTCACCTGAGCATTGGTGTCTTGGCAGGAACATGGCATGCTCCAAAGGCATGATTCAAGGAAACTAAATAAAGAGACAATTTTCAAAGGTGTACACAGGGCTAGAGAAAATAAACAAAAGATCGTGAAGCATCCTTATGGTTTACAAGTGTGGGAAGATATAAGTCTAGGTGTGAAGAGGCAAGGGGAAGAAGTGGAAGAACCTGGTGAGGGCTGTAGCTGTGGGAGAGTAGCTGATATGGACTGTGACTTTAGGCACACAAGCTGGCCACTATCAAGATGTATGGTCTGGCAAGGAGCCAGCTAAAGAACCCCAACCCCTCCTTCCTCCTGCCCTCTGATCTGCCAGTGCTTCCATTGGCTGAACCTCACCAGAAGCCAGACAACAACCCATTAGCCTAGCAGATAAAGTCCATAGATGTTGGCCTATGGGGGCACAGAGTAGGGTGGAGAAGGTTGGAGATTAGACCTCGAGGCAAAATAAAGACATCCAGCACACCTGTGGAGTGATATATTTTGAAGAGAAAGATGATGGTTAATGACAAGAACATTGGCCTGACAGATGAAGAAATATGATATTGAAATCATTTTTCATCAGGAAAGTGCTTGCTGTCCATTCATTTATTTGTCCAGCTATCATTTATCTACTACCAATGCGTTGAAATTCTTGAAAGAAGGCAAAGTAGGGAATATAAAATAAATAGCCGACATGTCCCGGCTCTTTAAAAAAAACAGCTTTGTTGTGATATAATTCACATAATGCGAAATTCATTCTTTTATTGTGTAGAATTCAGAGATTTTTTTGTGTGTCCAGTGTTGTGCAGCCGCCATCAGTTGTCCCTGCTCTTCTGATGAGATAAAATACATATATGAAATAAAGAAGCATGTGAAGCAATGTATTTAGAGACAAAATAATATGGTACAATCTGAATTCATAAGTGCCAAAGATGTGCAAGCAGAATGAAATTGAGTGGGGTTAGTCAGAAAACACTCCCTCAAATCGGTTAGTTTAAAAATGCTTTTGACAAAGGAAATGGAAGAGTGGCCATAAAAACCAGTTTTAAGTATTTTCTCTATCTCTTACAAAAGTGTTTAACTTCAGGACAAATTGTTTAACTTTAATCCACTTTACCTGTGAAAAAATAGGGAATAGAAATCCTTCATAAGCTTAATGTGAGGATTAGAAGAGTTTATATTTTAAAGATAAAAAAGTACAGCGCCTGGCACATTATTGATACTCAATCATGAAATATTAGGGAACTATAGTGATAGAGAGGAGCAAGTAGAGATGTCATCATTTATAAGGACACATATATCTTTTTTTACATATAATCAAATATATTCCTATCCAGCAGTGTTCACATTGTCTGGATGTATTATTAGGAAAAGTAGTTATTTTTATGCGAAATAAATTTATTTCCCTTCTCTTTGGAGGCATGAAAACAGATAAGCCCTGTGAGAGCAGATGCCATGTCTGTTTGCCTGTTGCTATGTTTCCAAGGCTTATCACACTACCCAGCACATAGTGCCAATCACTATTCGTGGTTGAATGAATGAATGGATTAATCAAACAATTTATTAATGATTGCAATAAACTATTCAGAAATAATAATGTCATTTGAAAGCCATTAACTGGCCATACAATTATGTTTTTTAGATACAAAGGCAGTCTGTGTTGACAGGACACACAGATATTGTTACCCACGTGAAGCTATTGGTGAATGACATGGTGGTGGATTCAGTTGGTGGATATCTCTACTGGACCACACTCTATTCAGTGGAAAGCACCAGACTAAATGGGGAAAGTTCCCTTATACTACAGGCACAGCCTTGGTTTTCTGGGAAAAAGGTGACAAATTAAAAGATCTGATCATTTAGTAATACTAAATAGCTCTATATTTATGATAATACTGTCTCTCGCTTGTTGTGAGTACTTAAAGCAGACTTCTAAAGGAAATACTGTTTTGGGAAGATCTTGATTTAACCAAGATTTCTGTTATTTGAAAAAAAAAGCCTTATTTGATGGTCATAATTGAAAACCTTATTTGATGGTCATAAGTGATTATATAAGTTCAAATGTACTATGGAGATTTTTTTTAGTTGCTTTATTTTGAGTGAACCCAACTTAAAAGTATTTTAATTTATAACTGTTTTTATAGTCTTAAGGACTTCTGTTGAATATTTTAGAAGCTTTGAATCAGGTGGTGATTAGGCATTTTACTATTTTCAATCAGTTTTGGGTACTGACTGTTCTAAAAACTGTTTCTAAAAACTAGGCAAATTATTTGACTTCTCCGTGTTTCTTTCCTTATCTGAAAAATGGGACTATTAACTATTATTCTACCTCCTAGATTTTTTAAAATAAAGATTATATGAGATTATTCATGAGAAGGAATGGGAATAGGTCCAGGTACAAAGTAAATACTCAGTAGTTAAGCTCTTATTATTATTACTCAGCCTGCAAAATATGCCAGATACAGGAATGTTTCTAAAGCAAATGTTACTTTTACTTCCTCAGCTTCTACAGCAATACCCATTTTTGTTGAATCTGTTTAGCTACCCACCAGGTATCCATCTAAGTTTCTAAATTTTAATTTTTTCTGATCATAATGGTGACATATTTCAACTATAGAAAACTTGAAAATTGCAGGAATGCGTTAAGAATAAATAAATTATTCACACTATTTCTACCTAATACATCCCTTAAGATTTCTTATTTTAAGTCATTTTTGTCTGCAGAGATAAAATATACATAATACAGAATACCAGATCATTTAAAAAATATATGTGTATATATATGAACTAATAGTTGAGTCACTTGATCTCCAATTCCAATAACATATATGGGCCATAATTCCTAGGATATTTAAAGAGACCTGATTTGCATTACATGGATTATAACACAAGCATTTAAAAGAGATGGAAATTTATGTACCATATCCAAAGATTAATCATTCTTGTCAAATAACAAAAAGGTCCCTTAATTCTATTTTGGAGTCACTTGAGTCTGAATGCAAAGAAAGCGTTTTTTTTTTTTTCAAAAAATATAATTGTTAGGGAAAAGCATTTTCATTTTTGTAAAAACATATTGATAATATTATCTCAAGAGTAACTTCTTCTCCAGCTCAGGGACTTTGTCAGTAATCTTCCCAGTATTCTGATATGGTTGTTTGAGTACTCTCACTAGCCAGGAAAAAGCTCTGGTGTGACCTTGGGGACTTTCCCATAAATGAGTGAGTCATCTCAGCATGTTTGGGGGAAATTCATTCTTCTTACCCCTCTTTAAATTCCCCCTCCAAATGCTTATACACTGCAGATGGGAATGTAAATTAATACAACATCTGTGGAAAACAGTGCAGAGATTTCTTAAAGAACTAATAATATTTCTATCATTCGATCCAGCAATCCCACTACAGGGTATCTCCCCAAAGGAAAAGAAGTCACTATATCAAAAAGACACCTGCACACGTATGTTTATGGCAGCACGATTTGCAATTGTAAAGACAGGGAACCAACCTAAGTGCCCATCAACTGATTAGTGGATAAAGAAAATGTGGTATAAATACACCATGGAATACACTCAGCCATAAAAAAAAGAAGGAAATAATGTCTTTTGCAGCAACTTGAATGGAGCTGGAGACCATTATTCTAAGTAAAGTAACTCAGGAATGGCAAACCAAATACTGTATGTTCTCACTTATAAGTGGGAGCTAAGCCACAGGTATGCAAAAGCATACAGAGTAATATAATAGACTTTGGAGACTCAGAAGGAGGGAGGGTGGAAGTTGGGTGGGGGATAAAAATACCCTACATATTGGGTACATTTTTACACTACTCAGGTGACTGGTGCACTAAAATCTCAGTCTTTACAACTGTACAATTCTTCCATGTAACCAAAAACTACCTGTACCCCAAAAGCTATTGAAATTAAATATATATATATAGAGAGAGAGCAAAAGAATGGAAATTTAAAAAAACACTCCTCTCCAAATCCTCTCCCAGGTTGTGAAGTGCTGTTGTTGCTTTTGCAAATCTGTGTTCTGGTTCCATGGTTTGATGTCTAATCTGTCTGACTCCATTAGTGCCAGTGGATGCTCTGAAGGCAACACATTTTGCATCCAGCAAAGCTCTTCATCTCTCTCTAGCTCATTTATGTCATGTACAGATTTATTATGCAGTAATAATATATTTTGCAATCAGCAGATATAATGAAATACAGTCAGGCAATTATTTATAGAAAGGCCCAATTATTTGTGTGATAAAAAAAGAATGAACAAAGTAAGAGATTCTTCTAAGGTAAAAAGATACCTTTTGCCACATCTGATGAGCTCAACTTACAGCATATGGTACATTTTTACCATAGAATTAAAATTTAACATAAAGATTTCAGTTTAGATCAGAGAGGTTTATATACAAGGTATGGATTACCCTCTGACTGTTTAAATATGAAGCTGCTGACTGCCCGGAGGAATGGGATGATGACCCAGCACCTGAATTTTACTTAGAGTTTGAATAGTTTGTTGTATTCCAGCAAAAAATTGTAGAATCTCCTTCTTAAAATAGATAAAATAGACTTAATTTGTAATGTAGAAACTCTAGTGCATCTCGTTGTAAATAACCAAACAAGGTTAACCTGATTTCTCTTTAACTGAAAAAAAAAAAAAATCAGTAAATTTCTCTCAGCACGGAGCAAGGACTTGATTCAACTCCTAAAAGGCTGGGAATTGCCAGAATACATTTTTACCTTCTGGAGAATAAGTTGGTTGAATTTTCCTGAAGATAGAAGGCTGTGATTTATATGACAACCGAAGGGTTTTTGCCATCATGTACCTTGTAACTGTTTCTTTGTAGAAGGGTAACTTTTCAGGAAGAATTTTTACCTCTTGGATACCTTATTATTGTAGTCTTTTCACATCTTTCACTGGCTCATGATTTTTGTCTAAATGCTGCTGTATCTTGCTAAAGATATAGTCATCAACTTTAATTCTACTGGGGATACCTCACAACCTCTAGGTATGTTACAGGGAGATTCCACTGCTTTGAGATCAGGCTACTGGCAATCTTAGCCTATTTCGAAAATATTTGTAAAGCCAAAGAAAGCAAAAACAGGATCTTTGGATAGATCTTTGGATAGTAACTATCTTCGGAAAGCCAAAGATAGCAAAAACAGGATCTTTGGATTCTATGCCATAGGAAAAGCAGCCTTTCTTCAGGCCTCACCTCGTCGACTGGATGTAAACTTAAGATATACATTGCAACAAGAAAGCAAAGAATAGTAAGAAGTGGTTCTCATATGTCATCTGGAAATAGGGCTTTATATCCACATTACTATTCAATTTTAATACACAAACATCCTTTGTGTATGATCTTTTTAAAGTGTGTAAGAATGTTTTGGGTTGCAATTAATAGAAAATACAATTCAAAATGGTTTAAACCATTGTTGCCATGTTGGAATCACCTGTGAAGTTTTAAAGCATACTGGAGCCTAGATTCCATCCCCAGAGATCATAATTTAATAGAGTGCAGCCTGGGAATTGAGATTTCTTGAAAACTCCACAGATCATTCTAATGTGCAGCTATGTTTGATAACAACAGGTTTAAACAACAGCAAAATTCACTGGCCCATGTTGCTAAAGAGGCCAGAGTTATCACTATCTTTAGACAAGCTTGGCGCAGGTCAACGCTTCAGATTCAGTAGCTCTGGAGTGTGATTGATAATTTGTGTTTGTTCCAAGTTTCCAGGTGATGCCGTTGCTGCAGGTCTGAGAATCGTACTTTGATAATTACTGGAGCTAGGTATATAAAAGTGAATAATATACTCGTTGCCTTTTTGTAAAATTTTAGGACACCAGTGTTTATATCCAAATAGCATAGTAATAAGTGTGATCATATAACTCTTATATTCAGAAAAAAGTAAACATTATTGAATTTTTTATTCCAAAGAGGATGTTAAAGAGAAATCTATAGCATAAGTGTGACCTGGTCACAAAATATGCTTCAAACATGTATTTGGTTTATTTTCTTACCTTACTTTCTATTTAGGTGATTGCTCTAACTTTAGACCTCAGTGATGGGCTCCTGTATTGGTTGGTTCAAGACAGTCAATGTATTCACCTGTACACAGCTGTTCTTCGGGGTCAGAGGTAAGTAGAGTCTCTCAAAGGCAATTGATTGAGAAGCATACTTGTCAGTCATAAATGAGAATACATAAAAATTCATTTATTCTTTCAATAAACATTTTCTGATTATCCACTGTGTTGCAGGCATTGGGCTTTTAGGATAAAGGGGTTTGTAAGTAACTAGTTACAGTAGAATATGGTAAGTGCTGTGAGTATAGGCACTCAGGAGAATGCTGCTTAAGAGCCCAGGAAGGGTATGGATAAGCTTTTCTGCTTCTTCACAAAATAGAGTATGAATTATGGAATGAAGGCAGAACTCTTCCTGTGATGTCTTAAATGAAAACTAGAGAGTGAAAGGGACCACATGAATTACCTCCTTGATCTGTGTCCTCAAACTTATCCCCCTGTCCTGCTCTTGTTGGCATCTCTACATCTTCCACATTAGCATTGTGAGATATTTTAAAAATAAATTTTACACTTTTATTTTAAAAAATCAGTTAAAATATACATAACATGAAATATTCCATTACATCAGTTTAGACAAATGCATTTTGAGACATAGAACATATCTATCATCACAAAAATTCCTGTGCCTCTTCCCAATCAATCTGCACCCCTCCAGAAATACGTACTTTTTGTGTCTGGCTTCTTTTACTTGGCATAAAATCTTTTGCGATACATGTCGTTATGTGTATTAGTTTTTCCTTTTTATTGCTGAGTAATATTCCATTGTGTGAAGATACCGCTGTCTGTGTATCCATTCTATGCCTGTCTTCATGGACATTTTAATTGCTTCCCAATTTTGGTTATTATGAATAAAACTGAATATTTGTATACAAGCCTTTTTGTGGATGTATACTTGGATACATACCTAGGAGTAGAATTGCTGGTGATAAGGTAGATAGATGTTTATATTCTTAAGTAATTGCCAGTTTTTCAAAATGTTTGTGCCATTTTACATTCCCATAAAAATGTATGAAAATTGTCGTTCTTCCATATCCTTTCAACAGTTGGCTTTGGCAATCTTTTTTATATTCACTGTTCTTTGGTGTGGGGAGCAGTACATGTTGTGATTTTAACCAGCACTTCCCTGGTGACTGTCAATTTTGGTCACTTTTGCATTTGGTATCGGCCATTTATATATCTTCTTTTATGACGTGCCTGTTCTGTATTCTTCTCATTTTTAAATGAATTGTCTTTTCATTATTGAGTTGTTCTGTATATAAGCACTTTGTCAAAATGTGTTGTGAATATTTTCTCTCAGTGTTTAGTTTATCTGCTTATTTTCTTGGTGGTGTGCTTTGATGAGCAGAATTTCATTTTAATTAAGTCCAATTTATGAATTTTCTATATTCTGTGCTTTCTGTGTTTTCTACAAGAAATCTTAGCCTATCCCAAAGTTGTGAAGATTTTATACTGTATTTTTTCTAGAAGCTTTATCGTTTTAGCTTTCATGATTAGATCTGTAATTCATCTTAAATTTATTTGGGGGTATGGTGTGAGATATGAGTTAAAGTTTTCTTTTTTTCCTTTCTATAGGGATATCCAGTTATTGTAGTACCATTTGCTGAAGAGATTTTCTCTTTATTTAGTTGCTTTGGGACCTTTATTGAAAATAATTTGGGCCGGGCACAGTGGCTCACGCCTGTAATCCCAGCACTTTGGGAGGCCGAGGCCGGTGGATAGCCTAACGTCAGGAGTTTGAGACCAGCCTGACCAACGTGGTGAAACCCCATCTCTACTAAAAATACAAAAAGTAGCCGAGTGTGGTGATGGGTGCCTGTAATCCCAGCTACTCAGAAGGAGTCTGAGATGATTCTCATGCTCATCCCAGCGTAAGAATCACTTGAACCTGGGAGGCAGAGGTTGCAGTGAGCAGAGATTGCGCCATTGCACTCCAGCCTGGGCAACAAGAGTGTGTATGTGTGGATCTATTTCTGGACTCTCTATTCTGTTCCTTTGATATATTTATCTATTCTTTTTGCCAGTGCTACATTGTCTTGATTACTGTAAATTCAGAGAAAAACTTGAAGATAGGCAAATTCAGTCCTTCTACTTTGCTTTTCTTTTCCAATATTTTTATTTTGGCTATACTTGATCTTCTGCCTTTCCAAATAGATTTTAAAATCATCTCACTAATTTCTAGAATAAATCCTGCTGGAATTTTGAATCTCTTTTCAGTTTAGGGAGAATGAATATCTTAAAATTTTGAATCTTCCAATCAATGAAAATGATGTATCTCTCCATTTGTTTAGGTTTTCTTTAATATCTCTCAGCAGTGTTTTATAGTTTTTAGTGTAGATGTCTAAAATATCTTTTATTAGCTTAATGCCTAGGTATCTAATTAGTCGTCTCAAAAATGACTTAGGAAGCATTCTGTCAATTTTCTGAAAGCATTTGTATAGAATTGCTATTAATTCTTCTTTAGTTTTGATAAAATCCACAAGCAAATTCATCTGGACCTGGAGTTTTCCTTGTGGAAAATTATTTGATTACAAATTCAGTATCTTTTAAAGATATAAGGCTATTTATTTGTATTTCTTCTTGAGCCAGTTTTGGTAATTCATGCTTTCAAGAATTTGTCATTTTCCATGGGTTGTCAAATTTAATAATATCCTCTTATTATAATTTTAATGTCTACAGTGTCTGTAGTGATATCCTTTTATACTTCTGCTATTGGTACATTTTTTTTGTTGATCACTCCTGCTAAAAGTTTGTCAGATTTATTTATCTTTTCAAATAATCTGTTTCTGGTATTATTGACTTTTTTCTGTTTTGTCAATTTTTGATTTCATTAATTTCTAATCTTATTTTTATTATTTTCCCTTTTCTATTTATTTTAGCCATAATTTTGTGTTATTTTTCTAGGTTTTTAGATTGAAAAGAAAGGTCATTGTTTTTGTATCATTCCACTCACTGGCATTTAAAACTATGAGTTTCTTTCAAGGTCTATATTAGTTGTAGTCAACAGATTTTGGTATGTCTCCAACTGTGATTATAGATTTGCCTATAGTTCTTTTTGGTTAATGTATTTGGGTGCTTTATATTTAGTAGGTTGATTATCTATATACTTGATTATATTGCCTTTTTATCATTATAAAACACTCCTATTCATCTATGCTAATATTCTTCATCTTAAAGATTCCTTTGTCTGATATTACTATGGCCACATCAGCTTTCTTTTGCTTAGTGTTTGCAAACTATTTCCATGTATTTACTTTTAAACTGCTTTGAATATTTATATTTATTGTATTGTTTTATTGTTGGTTTTAAAATTTTTATTTTCGTTTAAGGGGTACATGTGCAGGTAAGTTCTATAGATAAATAGTTTGTCCTGGGGGTTTGGGGTACAGATTGTTACCCAGGTAACAAGCATATTACCCCATAGGTATTTTCTCTTTTTTAAAACATTTTATTTTTTAATTCAATAGGTTTTTGGGGAACAGGTGGTGTTTGGTTACATGGATAAGTTCTTTAGTGGTGAATTCTGAAATTTTGGTAAACCCATCACCTGAGCGGTGTACACTGTACCCAGTGTGTAGTCTTTTATCCCTCGCCCTCCTCCCACCCTTTACTCCAAATCCCCAAAGTCCATTGTATCATTCCTATGCCTTTGCATCCTCATAGCTTAGCTCCCACTTATGAGTGAGAATGTATGATGTTTGGTTTTCCATTCCTGAGTTACTTCACTTAGAATAATGGTCTCCAGTTCCATCTGGGTTGCTATGAATGCCATTATTTTGTTCCTTTTCATGACTGGGTAGTATTCATATATATATATGAATATATATATGTATATATATGAATATATATATGTGTATATATATACACACATATATATGTGTATATATATGTGTGTATGTGTGTATATATATGTGTGTATATATGTGTGTATATATATATACACACACACCACATTTTCTTTATTCACTCACTAATAGGTGTTTGTGCTGGTTCCATATTTTTGCAATCATGAATTGTGCTGCTATAAACATGCATGTGCATGTATCTTTTTCATATAATGACTTCTTTTCGCCCAGTGGATACCCAATGGTGGGATTGCTGGATCAAATGGTAGATCTACTTTTAGTTCTTGAAGGAATTTTCACACTGTTTTCCATAGTGGTTGTACTAGTTTACATTCCCACCAGCAGTGTAAGAGTGTTCCCTTTTCACCACATCCATGCCAACATCTATTTTTTGAGATGGTTTGTTTTTTTTTTCTTGTTGATTTGTTTGCATTCCTTGTAGATTCTGGATATTAGTCCTTTGTCAGATACATAGTTTGTGAATATTTTCTCCCACTATGTGGGTTGTCTGTTTACTCTGCTTATTATTTTGCTGTGCAGAAACTTTTTAGTTCAATTAAGTCCCATCTATTTATCTTTGTTTCTGTTGCATTTGATGCTGGGTTTTTTGTCATAAAGTCTTTTCCTAAGCCAATGTCTAGAAGGGTTTCTTCAATGTTATCTTCTAGAATTGTTAAGGTTTCAGGTCTTAGATTTAAGTCTTTGATCCATCTTGAGTTGATTTTTGTATAAGGTGAGAGATGAGGATCCAGCTTCATTCTTGTACATGTGGTTTTCCAATTATCCCAGCACCATTTGTTGAATAGGGTATCCTTTCCCTACTTTATGTTTTTGTTGGCTTTGTCGAAGATCAGTTGGCTGTAAGTAATTGGCTTTATTTCCAGGTTCTCTATTCTGTTACATTGATATGTGTGCCTATTTTTATACCAGTGTCATACTGTTTTGGTGACTATATCCTTACAGTACAGTTTGAAGTCAGGTAATGTGATGCCTCCAGATTTGTTCTTTTTGCTTAGTCTTGCTTTGGCTATGTGGGCTCTTTTTTGGTTCCACATGCATTTTACGATTGTTCTCTCTTGTTCTGTGAAGAATGATGCTGGTATTTCGACGTGAATTACATTGAATTTGTAGATTGCTTTTGGCAGTATGGTCATTTTTCACAATATTGAGTCTACCCATTCATGAGCATGGGATATGTTTCCATTTGTTTATGTCATCTATGATTTTTTTTCTTTCCTTCTTTCTTTTTTTTTTTATTATACTTTAAGTTCTAGGATACATGTGCACAATGTGCAGGTTTGTTACATATGTATACATGTGCCATGTTGGTGTGGTCATCTATGATTTCTTTCAGCAGTGTTGTATAGTTTTCCTTGCAGAAGTCTGTCATCTTCTTAGGTACATTTGTGAGTATATTTTTGCAGCTTTCGTAAAAGGGGTTGAATTATTGATTTGATTCTCAGCTTGATCACTGTTGGTGCATAGCAGTGCTACTGATTTGTGTACATTAATTTTGTATTCGGAAATTTTGCTGAATTCATTAATCAGTATTAGGAGCTTTATGGAGAAGTATTTAGGGTTTTCTACATATATGATCATGTCATCAGCAAATAGTGATAGTATGACTTCCTCTTTACTGATTTGGATGCCCTTTATTTCTTTCTCTTGTCTGATTACTCTAGCTAGGACTTCCAGTACTATGTTGAACAGAACTGGTGAGACTGGGCATGCTTGTCTTGTTCCAGTTCTCAGAGGGAATGCTTTCAACTTTTCCCTATTCAGTATAATGTTGGCTGTGGGTTTGTCATAGATGGCTTTTGTTACATTAAGATATGTCCCTTCTATGCCAGTGTTGCTGAAGTTTTAATCATAAAAGGATGCTGAATTTTGTCAAGTGCTTTTTCTGCATCTATTGAGATGATCATGTGATTTTTGTTTTTAATTTATTTATGTGGTGTGTCACACTTATTTACTTGTGTATGTTAAGCCATACCTACATCCTTGGTATGAAACCCACTTGATTATATGGATTATTTTTTGATATGCTGTTGGATTCATTTAACTAGTATTTGGTTAACGATGTTTGCATCTATATTCATCAGGGATGTTTGTCTGAAGTTTTCTTTTTGTGTTATGTGTTTCCTCGTTTGGAATTAGGGTGATATTGGTTTCATGGAATGATTTAGGGAGGATTCCCTCTTTATCTTTTGTAATAGTGTCAATAGAATTAGTACCAATTCTTTGAAGCTCTGATAAAATTCAACTGTTTATTATCTGTCTAGTCCTAGACTTTTATTTGTTGGCAATTTTTAAATTAACATTTCAGTCTTGCTTCTTGTTATTGGTCTGTTCCCAGTTTCTATGTGTCCCTAGTTTAATCTGGGGTGGGGGGGGTTGTATATTTTCAGGAAAATATCCATCTCCTCTAGGTTTTCTAGTGTGTGCATATAGAGGTGTTCATAGTAGCCTTGAATGATCTTTTGTGTTTCTGTAGTATTGGTTATAATGTCTTACATTTTGTTTCTAATTGAGCTTGTTTGGATCTTCTCTCTTCTTTTCTTTGTTAATCTTCCTAATGGTCTGTCAGTTTTGTTTATCTTTTCAAAGAACCAGCTTTTCGTTTCATTTACCTTTTGTATTGCCTTTTTCTATTGGTTTCATTTAGTTCTGTTCTGATCTTTGTTATTTCTTTTCTTCTGTTGGGTTTCAGTTTGGTTTGTTCTTATTTTTCTAGTTCCTGAGGTGTGACCTCAGATTGTCTGTGTGTGTGCTTTCAGACTTTTTGATGTAGGCATTCAATGCTATGAGCTTTCCTCTCAGCCCCGCTTTTTGCTGTATCCCAGATGTTTTGATAGGTTATATCACTGTTACAGTTCAGTTCAAATAATTATTACATCTCCCTCTTGATTGCATTGTTGACCCAATGATCATTCAGGAGCAAGTTATTTAATTTCCATGTATTTGCATGGTTTTGAGGGTTGCTTGTGGAGTTGATTTCCAATTTTTTTTCCACTGTGATCTGAGAGTATACTTATATATTAATTTCGATTTTCTTCAATTTGTTGAGACTTGTTTATTTGGCTATCACATGGCCTGTCTTGAAGAGTTTTCCATGTGTTGATGAATAGAATGTATATTCTGCAGTTGTTGACTAGAATGTTCTGTAAATATCTGTTAAGTCCATTTGTTCTAAAGTATAATTGAAGTCCATTTTTTTTGTTGTTGACTTTCTGTCATCACAACCTGTCTAGTGCTGTCAGTGGAGTATTGAAGCCCCTACTATTGTGGTGTGGCCTATCTCATTTCTTAGGTCTAGGAGTCATTGTTTTATAAATTTGGGAGATCCAGTGTTAGGTGCATATATATTTAGGACTGTTATATTTTCCTGTTGGACTAGTCCTTTTATCATTATATAATGTCCCTCTTTGTCTTTTTAAACTGTTGTTGCTATAAAGTCTGTTTTGTCTGATATAAGAATAGCTACTTCTGCTCACTTTTGGTTTCCATTTGCATGGAATATCTGTTTCCACTCCTTTACATTGAGTTTCTGTGAGTTCCTTACGTGTTAGGTGAGTCTCTTGAAGACAGAAGAAATTTGGTTGGTGAATTCTTACCCGTTTTGCAATTCTGTATCTTCAAAGAGGTGCATTTAGGCCATTTACATTCGATGTTAGTATTGAGAAGTGCGGTACTATTCTATTCATTATGCTAGTTACTGCCTGAATGCCTTGGGTTTTATTGTTTTTTTTTTTTTTTCATTGTGTTATTGTTTTACAGGTTCTTTGAGATTTATGCTTTAAGGAAGTTCTATTTTGGTGTATTTCAAGTATTTGTTTCAAGATTTAAAGTTCCTTTTAGCAGTTCTTGCAGTGCTAGCTTGTTAGTGGCAAATTCTCTCAGCCTTTGTTTGTCTGAAAAAGACTGTGACTTTCCTTCATTTGTGAAGCTTAGTTTTCCTGAATACAAAATTCTTGGCCAGTAACTGTTCTGTTTAAGGAGGCTGAAGATAGGACCCCAGTCCTTTCTAGCTTGTAGGGTTTCTGCTGAGAAATCTGCTGTTAATATGATAGGTTTTCATTTATAGGTTACCTGATATTTTTGCCTCACAGCTCTAAAAATCCTTTCCTCCATCTTGACTTTAGATAACCTGATGACTATGTGCCTAGGCAATGATCTTTTTGTGATGAATTTCCCCGGTGTTCTTTGGGCTTCTTATATTTGAATGTCTAGATCTCTAGCAAGACCAGGTAAGTTTTCCTCAATTATTCTCTCAAATATGTTTTCCAAACTTTTAGATTTCTCTTCTTCCTTGGAAACACCAATTATTCTTAGGTTTGGTGATTTAACAGGATCCCAAACTTCTTAGAGGCTTTGTTCTTTTTTTTTTTGTTACTATTCCTTTTTTTGTTCTTGTTGGACTGAGTTAATTCAAAAGCCTTGTCTTCAAGCTCTGAAGTTCTTTTTTCTACTTGTTTGATTCTATTGCTGAGACTTTCTAGTGTATTTTGCATTTCTCTAAGCATGTCCTTCATTTCCAGAAGTTGTGATTGTTTTTTATTTATGCTGTCTATTTCTCTGGATATTTTTTCTATCCATATCCTGTGTCATTTTTTAAATTTCTTTAAGTTGGTATTCACCTTTTTCTAGTGCCTCCTTGATTAGCATATTAATTGACTTTCTGAATTCTTTTTCTGGCAATTCAGAGATTTCTTGGTTTGGATCCATTGCTGGTGAGCTAGTGTGATCTTCTGGGGATGTTAAAGAACTTTGTTTTGTAATATTACTGGAATTGTTTTTCTGGATTTGGGTGGACTATGTCAGAGGAAGATCTGGGGCTCAAAGGCTGTTGTTTAGATTCTTTTGTCCCATGGGGTGCTCCCTTGATGTGGTGCTCTCCCTCTTCCCCTAGGGATGGGGCTTCCTAAGAGCTGAACTGCAATGATTATTATTTCTGTTCCGGGTCTAGCCTCCCAGTGGAGCTACCCAGCTCCAGGCTGGTACTGGGAAGTGTCTGCAAAGGCTCTTATGATGTGATTCATCTTCAGGTCTCTCAGCCATGGATACTAGCACCTGTTCTGGTGGAGATAGCAGAGGACTGAAGTGGACTCTGGGAGGGTCCTTTGTGGTACTTTTGTTTAGTGCACTGGTTTTGTGTTGGTTGGCCTCTAGCCAGGAGCTAGCACTTTCAAAACAGCATTAGTTGCAGTAGTATAGGGAAGATACAAGCTTGCCCTAGAGTCACCCGGATAAGTATTCAGGTTTCTCAGGCAGTGGGTGGGGCCATAGAGCCCCCAAGAGAGTATGTCTTTTGTCTTCAGCTACCAGGATGGGTAGAGAAAGACCATCAGTTGGGGCAGGATTAGGCATGACTGAGCTCAGACTCTCCTTGGGTGGGGCTTGCTGTGGCTGCTGTGGGGGATGGGGGTGTAGTTCTCAGATTGATGGAGTTATGTTCCCAGGGGTATTATGGCTGCCTTTACTGCCTTATACAGGCCACCAGGGAAGTGAGGAAAAGCCAGCAGTGACAGGCTTCGCCCAACTCCTACACATCCTGAAAGGCCAGTCTCACTCCCAGTGTGTCCCCTATGCAGCCAGTGAGTAGGGCTAAGAACTTGCTGCAAGTTACAAGCCTCCCTGCTGAAAAAGCAAGCAGGGCTTTCAGGTTTCATACCTTCCACCTGTCATGGTTTCTGTGTTCATATCTGCACTCCCTGTTTGTCCTCTTTTCTAGGTTCTGTCCAGGAAACTTTGTATTTGGTTGAAATTTTTACAAAGTTCAGCTGGAACTTTTCTTCTCTCTGTGGTCTTTCTCCAGTTCCACTGTTAGCCCTCCCCAAGGATCTCAGCAAGACAAAGTCAGGAATGGCTTCCCTGGGGACTGTGAGTGCCCACAGAGCTCTTCCTGCTGCTTCCTCTACCCCTATATTTTGCTTGGCTCTAAATTTGCCTCAGTTCCAGGTGAGGTCAAATCCTTTTCCCATGATCTGGACCTTCAGGTTTCCCACAGAGGATGTGTGTTTGGGGGCGGACACTCCCCATATCACACTTTGGGCACTCAGTGTTTTGGCTGTCTCACAAAGCCTGCAGCAGCAAGCCTCTTCCTTCAAAGGGTCTGTGGATTCTCTCAGCTGTCTTGGTATGTTCCTGTGGTAGTTCTTGGAGCAAAAGTTCATGATGTGAGTCTCCACATGCTGCTCTGTCCATTGAATGAGAGCTGCAAGTTAGTCCTCGCCTCCTATCCAGCATTTTGGGAATTGATCTGAGTCTTTACATTTAAAGTGTCTTTCTTGTAAACAACATGCAGGATTTTGCATTTTTACACAATCTAACAATTTCTGCATTTTAATTAAGGTGTTTGGTTCATTTACATTTAATATAATTATTGATATGTTTGGATTTAAGTCTATTATCTTGATGTGTGACTTCCATTTTTCTCTTAGCTCTTTGTTTTTCTGTTTCTACTTCTTTGCCATTTTTGTGGGTGAATAAAATAATTTTTAGTATTCCATTTTATCTCCTCTAATGACATTTTAAGTATGTCTATTTGTATTTTTTAGGTTACATTAGAAATTAAAATATGCATTTTTTACATGATACATTTTCAACTTACAAGTCAACATCCAAATATATCCTTCACTTCATAAATGATTTAAAACTTTATAACTATATACGCCTAATTTTTACCACCCTACTCTTAGTGTTCTTGGTGTTATATGCTTTAGTTCTACTCATACTTTAAAATCCATGTTCTTTTGTAAATAGCCAATAATTTAAAAATATTTAACTAATAGTTTTTAAGGGAGAAGTTACACATCTAAAATTAAAATATAGAACATAAAGTCATTAGAACCCAGCATTTAGAGGGAGAATTTAGAGATCATTTTATTTCATTGATGAGGACACTGAGGCCCAGAGATGTTCATGCATTTTCCTAATATCACATTGTTAATCAGAGGAACGGTCAGGAAGTGATTAAAGCAAAATGTCATACTCTAAAGGAAAGATTTCTGGTATTAGGTTCTTGGGTCTCCAGAGGGTTCATAGAAGGCTTTAGGATGTGTCAGTGCTCTGAAATTGAGGATTCATATCTTTCATCAAAATTCCAAAAAAGTCTCATAAAGTTCAATAATTGTTTTATGAAGACAATGCTGACAATATTTTTAGAATAAAAATTACTTTTTTTGGTAAGTAGAAAAACTCCAAGTCATGGAGACTCTGAAAAAGGAGTGTACGTATGTGTATATTTATCTTTCTATCTATAGATATAGATTTATACACATACATCAGTATGTATTCATATGTATATATCCGTATATATCCACATACATTTATATGCATATACATATATGTATATAAATATATGTATACATGGAAGTGTATATGGATGTACATATACATATATGCATATATATGGATGTGTATATATGTATATGCACATGGATGTATGTAGGTATATATTTATGTATATATCTATATATACACACACACACACAATGCATATAAGCACATAAACACAACAAATCTGATTGATCAATTACTTCATATCAAGTATGGTACACAGCTCAGCTGGTTTCCTACCTGTGAATCAGAGAAAACTGATTATTCTTTTCCTTAGGAGCTTAAGGTACTGACAATCTGATTGCCAAAACAAGTTGTCTAAAGTGAGACATAGACAATGTTCAAAGCAACAGTGTCCTGAAGGATCATAGTCCATTCTCTGCATTCTCTGTGTCTGTATATGCTGGTTTCTTTAGTCTAGCTCCTCAAGCATCCACAGACGCAACATAAAGTAGAGGAAGGAAATTCTTTCTTAAAAAATATATTTCCTCATCTCAAGGTTAGTAATGTTTTCTTGTATGTATGCATGGTGGAGTATAGCAGCTCCCAGTGAAATAACACAAAGGGCAGGCACTTTTGCCCTCCAAGTAAGTCTTGCCTTTTAACCCTATCAGGAAAAAAAGAAGTTTTACATATAGAGATTGGGATTCCAGAGTCATCTTATAAGGAGAAAGTATTTTCTAACATATGATCAAAATTCCTTCCCTTTAGTTTAGATCAGCTTTGTCCAATACAAATATAATGCAAGTCACATATGTAATTATAAATATTCTACTTGACTCATTTAAAAAAAAGTAAAAACAAGTAAATGTAACTTTAATAGTACGTTTTAATATTTTGATAACATATCAAAATGTCACTTCAATATGCAATCTGAATAAAACTTATAAAGTTACTTTATATTCTTTTTTCACATTAATTCTTGGATGTCCTGTATGTATTTTATGTTTATAGCATATCTTAATTTGCAAACTGAGTTTTCATAGAAAATCTTTGATCTGTATTTAGATTTCATGAAATTTACAGGCAAAATAGTTGATTTACATACTCGTTCTAAAATACTCAAAAATATTTTAATATATTATACATGATCCATAATATATGAATCAAATATTAGTTTTAAAATTTAGCACAAATTAATTAAAATTAAATAACATTAAGTTTTGGTTCCTTGGTCATACCACATTTCAAGGGCTCAGTAGTCACATGTAGCTAGTTGCTGCTGTACTGAGCAGTACATCTCTAGTCTGTAGTAGAGATGAGATAAACTGATTGCTGTCACTCATCATATTCTGAACTTAAGAACTGCAATTGAACTGCCCTTCAAACTACTCTTCCCTCTCCTATGTACATCCATTCCCTTTAGTTGATACAAATACAACCTATTTGAGGCACTGTGAAATTCTCAAAACAAAACTTTTATTTGTATTTTTCTAAAGAGAGAAAAGGGAATGCTTTAAAATGATTTACAGAAATCACTGAAAAAACAATCAATCAATCACTCCAAAATGCTGAGGATAACTGAGATAGTTCTGTTTTTGAGTACTAAACAAGTGTTATAATTTTAGATACAAGCAGATTTTTCAAGTAAAAATAATTGCAAAATTTCCTTCCATTGAGGGAAAAAACCTCTAAACACAATTTAAGTAACAGGTTTTTTACTTGAATTTCCTAGTCTGAAAAGGAGCATTTTGATCAAACTATTGAAACTGATAAGCACTTCGAAATAACAGACAGTTGTGAACAGTATAAAGTGAAGGACCTAGCATGCTAGAATAATAAATGGCAGGTAAATCAGATGACTAACCAAGAGTAGGAGGAAGGCATGGTTCAATGGGAAGAAACAATTCAACAGATCATGCCTTCTGGATTGATTTCCTCTGTTCATCTTGTTATGCCTGGCTGTTCATTTTGGGGTTGTGGGGTCATGGAATTGATTTTTTAAAATCCATCTTTTTATTTCTTGAGAAAACCATGATGAAACGTGATCGGCTTCACCCAGATGCAGACTT